>NC_092211.1:78384192-78495533 GCF_043381705.1 Parasteatoda tepidariorum | reverse complement strand
CTTTTTCATCATAAACAATTTTATATAAAAGCAGTAGTATGGGTGACATTAAACGAAACTTGTTGTAAAAGTATGAAAGAAGAGAAACTGCCGAAATTTTCGCATGCAAATATTATTTCACAGATTTCTTTTAATAAAAATATCTACCCATTTAAAAATTTAATTACTGTAAATATAACTGGATATAACAACCATACTAATTCGATAACATTTTTTTTTCAGATGCTGCTTGAAATATTTATGGTATTGTGTAACAAAAGATCCAAGAAGTTACAAATTATCTCAAGAAATATGACAGCTTCTTCAATTCTCAAGAAATATGACAATTCATTCCTACATATTTTGTCTAAATAAATAATAAACGCTATTATTTAAACATGAGTTTGTTCTATTTTTTTCCATTTCTTAATTTTTTATAAACAAATGGGAGTTTAACATAATTATTTAAGATATAAAAATAGCTTCATAATTTCAAGCCTGTCATATTTTAACTGTTTTTGATACAAATATCATATTAGTGAGCATTATAAAAATAATTTAATAAAATTAATTCAATTAATCCTCAAACCTAGTATATTTTTAAACACTAAATACAAAGAAATCAAAAATGTTAAAATTATTATTTAGTGGTGAAAAGCTATTTTGTTATTTAATGTTGTTATGCTCATTAATTAAGAAATTTGTTTTAACTGACTTACAATACAAAATATCTGTTTTTTATACTGATCCGACGTATTTAAAGATGATACAATTATCAATACAGAGGAAAATATTGGTATTCATTCATTTTCTTCTTTCTTTTTTTACTTTTCCTTCGATAATCAAACTTATTTTGCTCCAATAGTTACTAAAATTATGAAGTGTCAATCAAATATTTGTTTGATCACATATCAATATCACAATCAAATATTTGTTTGATCACATATTTAAACTTCTATAGTTGTAGAGTTTTCCGGAAAAAGTTTATAAGAAACGTTTTAGAGAATATAACAAAACTGGCTTCTGAAAATGTAGCAACATCAGGAAACTATTCACTCTACTCAGTTTCTCACTAAAAAAATTTTTATTTAATGACTTGGAAGAAGAACTTCTTTTCAAAATTCATTTGATACTATCTTCTAATAAGTTGCTCAATTATCACTTTATTTTTGGTGTTGTCTGAAATTGTTTACACTTGTAAATATTCCTTAACTTCGCTGTCTATGTCGGACTAAGTAATAAGAATGTGTGGAGGTATATCATACTTACTCTGCACTCTGCTTCAAGTTAAGAAAAGACCATTGCTGTATAGGATTCAAGTAATCATCCGCGACTGCATATAGTTCTGTTCTACTCAGTTAACAAATTATATAAGTATGCTTTCAAAGCAATAATAAAGCTTTTAAAAGTTAAACACGTCAGGCAGAAATTTCATTCGAGCAATCTTTTATACATCATAGAATTATTTAAAAAAAAGTTACAGTTTCGTAGTCTTGCTATAATCCTAGACTTGGCAACATAGTTCGATAAATAAGGAGAACATTCGTTCTTGAAAAAGAAACAACTATACGATGTAGCAAAAGCATCGGATTTGATTGGACCCCTAAAAATGGCGCGTCTTATGCTGACGTGTCCTTAAGAAATAAAATGCGAGATAAAGAATTTTTACTTTTGTTTCGCTGTAGAAAAAAATCTTCTGCAAGAAACAATATTCATTATTCTCTCATCAGTTTCTTTGGATGCGAAGAGAAGGACGCATATTTGTTTCGATTTTAGATATCATTTTTAATAACTTTTATTACTTGTTAATTGATTATTGTTGTTAGTAAGAAAGCAAGCAAAAAGGAGACTGATTAACGTCGTTTCAAAAGTTGATATTCGTATTCGTAGTTGATAGTAGTTGATATTCGTAAGAGTTGATATTGATATTCGTTCGCGGTGGGAGCTTGACGTCCATTTAGCGTCAACTCAGATGCAAACAGACTCTCTCCATAAGAATAATGGTTTTTTCTTAACTTGCAACATAGTTATAATAATAGAATAAATATAGAATAGATAACCATAGTTTTATTTTTCAAATAGAAATGAAAGAATCAAGAATAGCGATAAAAGAAATGCTTATACATATTTCGAATTCTCATAAATGCTGAGCAAAAAATAATGGAACATTGAGAACAAAATATATAAAAATTCATTTGAAATCAAACTAATACGTAACCACCTCTCCTTAATGTCGAGATGAGATGGCCATCTAATAAAGTAAAGGAAGTGAGAAATTAAAATATGAAAATTAACGCATTTCATACTGTTAAACATGAAATAGGCTGTAAGGAATGATAGTGTTTAGTTAAATCCTGAGTGAGCAGATTTGGAAAATATGCAGAGTTTTATCGAGTAAGTTAAATGTTTTAACAGATAATTGGTTTGGTCAATAGAATCAAAATGTAATAAAGGTCCATACGGTCCTCAAAAACTATAAAAAATTGCTTTCAATGTTGTAATAAAAAAGTTAAGTAGTTCTTTTTTATTAGCTTTCATCCTAAAATTTCGCAGCAAAATATATTTATTTGGAGATATTAAGTTCAGCGGTGAAGACTAATTTATTAAATGTATCTTATTTACTTATTACATTTGCTAATTATTTTTTATTTTGTTAAGTAATCTATGTTCTTTCATGCGTCAATAAGCATTAAGTAAAAGCGGCCATCTTTCCTAAAGTTGGTGATGAGATGGCAGACCGAATTTACAGCGTCACTTCATTGTAAAAAAATCAGGATCAAATTCGTAAAATCCATTTTTACCGAATTCGTATTTTATTCGTAAAATCCATTTTTACCACTGAATCACTGAATTATTCGAATAAGTATTACTGTAAAAATTAAGGTATAATATTTTACGGTAAAATATTTTACGGTAAAATTGATTTTTCGGTAAAATGGATTTAAAGATGATGTACCCAAAGTCCGGTACTCTATACCGTTATTTGATCTGGAATTTTTTACAGTATAATATCTCAGCGTTTTACTAAGAAACAAATATTGGGCTAAGCATAAGCATTAAAAATCCAGGTTGTTGAAGAAAATAAAAGAACAAAACTTAATTCACGAAAAAGATTTGAACACTAAAATAAATAAAAATTAAAGTTTCACAAATTATTTTTTTTTCACGAAAAGCAATATTCTGTCCAAACTCTTAAACAAGTTAAACTGCTTCCTGTGAAACTGCATCTGCTAAAGTACATAAAAAATTATCATTACAGCTTTTAAGATTTCTAAAATCCTTGAAACACTGGGATGATGATTTTAAGGTCACCTTCTTTTAAAAAGATGCTGCTGTCAAAATATTTTTAAGAAGGGCCTTTTTCATCATGAACAATTTTTTAAAAAGATATTTCAGGCGTATAGAATTTTTCCATAAAGTCACCTCCCTATTTTGAACTAATAAAAGTGAACAATATATAATAATACATAAAATAAAATAAAAAGACAAAAAATAATAGAAATGTAATAAAAAGACAAAAAATAATAGAAATGTAATAAAATAATGTAATAAAAGTTTATTATCGGTTCACCGCTTTTATTTAGCTTTCTTCTTTAATTTTAAACGTAAGAATTTGAAATAATCTTATTTCTTTTTCATCCTAATTACATATTTTCTCTTCCTTTTCTCATAATCATTTTGAGTCATTTTGTAATGTTCTTTAATAATGTATATCACTCTGAAAATGTAGCGTTGATTTTTTTAGCAAAATTCAGTAATAATGATAAAAAATAATATGATCTGCTTTGAAAAAAAAAAGCATGCATAAAAATTTTAAACCATATTTAATTTTTTGAAACAAAATGTAATAAAACAAAATGCAGATGTAAGCTATTATTCGAACCAATCTGTATAGTTCGAGACAGTTATTACCGATGATGGCTGAAACTAAAAACAGAAACTGAATTTTTATTGCTTAGTTTTTATCTGTCCGAATACAATTATACATTAAGTTATCATTTTATATTTTCATTCTATTCAACAATCTGTTTAAAAAATTGCCTTTAACTTCTCTTTTTTTAAGCATTTAACGCTGAAAAAAATATTTCTTTCAAATCTTGAAATAAATATTTCGAAGACATAATTAAATTATATCTATTTAATAACGTAATTGAATTAAATTAAATTATATTATTAAATAATCATAATTTAAATTATTTACAATAATCTATAATTATATGTTATTATAAAAGTGTAGATATAATTAGAATTATATCTATACTTCTGCATAGATAGACACACTAACTCTATAATTACTCTCCATTTCAGGGAGAGAAAAAATGGCTAAAATTACCCTAGTGTAATCGTAATAACATTTATGGTAGAAAAAACAAACAAAAAATAAATAAATAAACATAATACTGAACATTTGTAAACATACACATGAAACCAAAATATACGGCATTTAAATGATTTATTTGTTAATTTTTCCTTTCATATTGTCACGGTTTATAGGAAATATCAGGTTTTCTAAATTATAGTTCCTATTGCAATACATTTAGTAAAAAATATAAAACTGAAAAGTAAATTTTACCTAATAAACTGTCTTTATGACATGCTTTAAGGTATCATGTCAAAATTACCAAATTTTACCACTTAACAAAATTTTAACTCATATTATAAAACCATATTTTATTGTTAATTTTACGAAAATTATTACCGAAATGCTTCGGTTAAAATTACCGTGCTGTTTGGTTTTCCCATAGAACCAAATACACTGTAAATTTTACCATATTCCTCTTACTCTGGTAGTTTTGATCATAATTTTTTTCTTCATTGTACGAATTTGTTAATTTTTTAGTAACCATAATATAAAATATCTAATTCATTTACAAACTTGTTGATGGTGTCGCCAATGAGAATCGTTGAAACGTTATGACGTATCTATAATTCGTTGGTTATCATTAGCATAAAATTAATAAACGTTATTGCTGTATTAATCCGTATATTATTTATTTAACAACAATAATCATCCCTTCTGCCGTTATTCTTGTGTGTTTATGTTTTTAAATTTCTAAAAAATTTCTATGACGAAAAATGTGTGATGAATTTTTTATATTGAACAAGAATTAAACATGAATTAAAAAAAATATATATGAAATTGAAATGGCAGCTAAGCGAAATGATGGGCATAAATATTAACCCAATAAAAGTAGAATTGAGATTGTGGAACAAATCTTAGCTAATATAATATTTTTTTTCTCTATATTTTAGTTTATCTTTGCTTAACTGAAAAGTGTTAATTTTGTCGTTACCCTTCTTTTAATCACAGAGGTATAGAAATGACTGCAGAGGTATCATCGTGGCTGGTAAGCAAAACAAGTTATTTGAATGACCAAAAAAAGTATTGAGAAAAAAACTTTTAAACAATATTTCTATTTTCTTCATAAGAGGAGACGAATGTTGAGGAGGTTAAAAATTCAAAATCATGAAAGTAACAGATAGTTTTATTTCATTTATTTATTTATTTATTTATCTTGTAGCATTACCAATATAAATGCCTAACTAAACCTCATATAAATTAAAGTCTTAATTTATGTAACTGTTATTGTTAAGTGATAACATAATTTAGTGTAATTTTTATTTTAATCTGAATATTTTTTCCTGTATCCCGATATCGACATTTTAAAACACGCATCTGTTTTTAATAAAAATTATACTTTATATGTTTGAAGAGATTAGTAAGAGTAGTATTTTTGCGAATTTGGAAAGCTTAGTTTGGGAAGTACAGGAACAGAATTTTTTTTTTTTTTAAATTTTGTTCCTCTTAAAAACTGTTCTATGTTATGCGCCTGTTAGGGAAAAGCAAAACCTTTAATTCATACAGCTGGTCTCATGATGTTTTTAAGTCCAAATTGTTAAGTTTTCTCCTTTTTTTTTTCCTTCTTTTTTATGGAATGTTACTCAGTATCTTCTTTATCTAAGTTTTACATTTGTAATAAATAATAAAAAAGTATTAAAAAAGTAATAAAAGGAAAACAATAAGAAAAAATAGAAAAAGTTACAAAAATATTTGTGGAAAAATTTTAAGGAATAGTAAGTGGGAATGGACTCCTTTTCACGCAGTTATTTTTAAAAAGGAAATGTCATTTTAATTTAAAAAGATCATATTAGAAGAATGTAAAATTAGAAAAATGAAATAAAAAATTTAAGAGGATTGTATTAGAAGATTGTAAAATTAGTAAAAATAAAAAAATTGAAAAGAGAGTATTAGAGGATTGTAAAATTTGTAAAAATAATATTAAAAAAAATTCTAAACGATAAAACGAAATTTAATTTCCTTCACTTGCAGAAATGGAGACTGAAACCACCACACAGAACTATTTTAAGTTAAAGTTTTTATTTATTTTGAATTTAATTTACAGTTTTATTATATTTTTTATCGTTTTTTAAATTTAAGGTTTATTTTATTTTAATTAGTTTCTTACAGGTACAAGATTATTATCATTAGTTTCAGATACCTTTTAGTGTTATAAAAACCAGCCGAATTATACATAATTTTTTAGTATAAATTTTTAACTTTTAAAATTGTTGATGAAAAGTCTAAAATATAATGAGTGCAATCTTTACAAACAACGATTTTATTTTCTTCTTAATAACATATGTATAAAAAAAAATATGGCTGAATAAGATGAGTTAAATAATTAAAATAATAATAAATAGATTAAGAAAACTTCTTAATATGAGATAGTGAATAAACTGAGCATAAATATTTAGTTCCTTACACCTATTCATACATTAATTAATAAATTAGGATTTAATTTATGAGATTTTTATTTTGGAGTATTTTTTTTTATTTTTTTATTATTTGTATAGTATTTTAAAACCTAAAATTAATTTTATTTACTTTATTTTAAGTAATTGCAATTTCAACTACTTTCCATTTAGAGTTACAAGGAATCATCAAAATAACTTTCATTATCTTCTACATAGAAAAAAATATTCTGGTAAAAAATATTTGAAAATAGTGATTTTATTTTACTCTTCAAAAGTAATGAAGGATGTGTTAAATAATAATAATAATAAACAAATAAGCAAAAAAAAAACTTTAAATAGGAGATGAAGGATAAACCGAGCATCGATGTTAAGTTCATTTCCACTAGGAATATTGAAAAAAACACATAGATTATTACNAAAATATTCTGGTAAAAAATATTTGAAAATAGTGATTTTATTTTACTCTTCAAAAGTAATGAAGGATGTGTTAAATAATAATAATAATAAACAAATAAGCAAAAAAAAAAACTTTAAATAGTAGATGAAGGATAAACCGAGCATCGATGTTAAGACACATAGATTATTACTCATCACAAATATTGTTATTTAGATCTTAATTTATAGGACTTTAAATTTACAGTATTTTTTATTCAATTTTTGAAATTTTTTACTTCATATTTCAACTTAAATATTATTTAATTATTATGAGTTTCTTATATCTTCATGGTTATTTTAATTATTTCCCATACATTTTTAGAGCTATAAAGACTAGCCAAAATACTCGAAATTTCATTTTAAATCTTATTTATGTAATTATTAATGTGCAGCTATAAATTTTCTGAGAATTTGTTTTATTTATTCGTATAATCTTCTCAAAAAGTGATTTTATTTCCCTCCGAAATAATGAAGGGCAGATTATGTAAAAAAAACTGTAAGGATAAAAAATAAAAAATAAAAACAAAACCTTTTAAAAATAATATAGCGGAATATCCTCGTATCAATCCTTGCACTTACCTTTATGAAACCAAGAAATGCACTCATTTTTATTTCAAGTCTCAAGATCTGATTAATATAAATGTTTTAAATTGTAACAGTAATCTCTCTCTCTCTCTCTCTCTCTCTTNATATATACATGTAAAAGTAAATAAGTAGTTGTGAGTAGAATCAATTTAAAATAGCAATTTCATTTCCACTGAAATAAATAAAGAAAAAGAGTATAAATAAATGATAAAAAGAAAAGAAGCACAAAACGAAAAAGAAAAAAGAGGGGAAAGAAGGGAATGTAAAGAAAATATCGTCGGCTCTTAATAAAGCTTTTTATGAATACAAAGTAACGAGACAGTGATAATAACAGCTTTCTATACTCTACTTATTACAGAGAAAGAGCAGCACGATTAAATTATATGAAGAAAAATAAAAAATAAAAAAAAACATCAAAATTATTTTTTTTTAAAAAATGACGTATAAATTAGGCTCCCTTTTCAAACTTGGCGGATAATTGAATGTGGGACCATGTCTAGTGAAATAGTTCTTCAAGAATCAGCTAGACGGCGTGTCGACTAGAAACTGGGGGGTTACTGTTATATGACAAGATCCAGAAAGTCGGAAAATAGAAACGAACCTGCAGGAGTGGGGCAGTGGAGGGGAGGAATCTCACCCCCTCCCCCAAAATAGAACGAACATTACGTAAGAGAAGAAGCTACAGAATTAAAGCTACTGCATCACATAGCGATAGACAGAAAATAAAACAGGGGTGCTGTGTAAAGGGGGGTGTTGCCAATCAAGCAGCGGTGGGTTGACCTTTGGTCTGCGTCGCGAGCTCCTGACCACTCCTCTGCGAGCGGATGGTTGGACGAGTTGGAATAGCGGCGCGCGCTGTCTTCGAAATAGAGGGGAGATATTGCGGTGAATGATTTTTCCTAACAGTGCTGGTTCGCGAGGTCTGCGCGTCGCACGAGTCTACGGACGGCGCCTCGACGAATCGAAGATCGGCGTGCATGGTTATCCATCGCCGTAAAGAAACTCGATTTTCGACCGTGGTCAATATTCGGTTTTTATGGACAGTGTTTTTGTTTCGTTACTCTTTATAGTGTTTCTCTGGATTCTATAGAAGACTGGAATATGAGTTGAGTTGTAATTTATTGCTAAGGATGTTAATGTTTGTATAAAAAAAAAAAGTAAACAGAAGTAAGTGAAATTCATTCAAAACTGTGTGAACAATTTTTGTTGTTGTGATAAGATATTTCGTTAAGAAGAATAAATAATCTCTCATTAATGTTAATTAGTGATAAGAAAAAAATACTTCCTTTTCGCTAGTCAAGCATAATACTGTTTTAAAAACAACTGTCATTAAATTCACTAGTCAAGTTGTGGAAATTCAATTGATTAAAAACTAGGCACTAGTCATTTTCACCAAGAAATATACAAACAACCCCATTAAATATTCATAATCAACCTCAATATCTGTTCAGCTTATTTATTAAAATATAAATAAAATTGAGAAATTTCAGTAATTTTAAAGCTTCCTTTATACTGAAAGAAACAAAGAATTTTAAACCAGAACCAGCAAGTAAACAAATCAAGTACTCAACAATTGTTTTTCACCAAAGTTAAGCCTAATTCTGTTTAATAAATATACAAAAAGCATCAATTATATACTAAAAACAGGGAAAATTATAAATATTTCCTGAAACATTTTTAAGTGCAACAATAAAACATGGAACAGAAAAACTGGAAAAATCCCGGAAACTGTCAAAAAATGTTTTAAAAGAATCCCGAAAGCCGGTGTGATTTTTTTCCCATCATGCATTTGGAGCGGACATGATGTTTTGAAAGGAGTTGTATTTCTCCGCAAAATAGGCGGAGAAAAATGTGAAGATTTGAAAGTACTTGGACATCTAGTTCGGAGGACTAGTTTCGTTTCTGTTTTGTTTATTTTTTTATTATTTGTGTACTGTTTCGTTTTTGTTTTTGCACCTTCATCAACAAATGACTTCTGCTTCTGGCCATGTCTCGTAGGAAACAGGAAAATCCTCAACCTAGAAAGAGATTGATAAATGGTAAGTAAAAAAAAATTAATTATTTTATTATATGAGAATTTCAATTATGAGAGACCATGAATTTTTAAAACATTAACAAGTTTCTTCATTTATAGAAATTAATTTTTTTGATATTTTATTTTTCACCCTCATCACGATTGTTTTATATTCCTAAACCACGTGAGTGACTGAGGGACAAGTTAAAAATTACGTTACGTTTCTTCCCTTTTGTGTTACTTAGAAGATATTGAAGAAAAATTGTCTTCCTCAGTTTATTGCATATTTAAATTAAATATAATTTGCTTTTAGTTTTTAAAAATTAGTTACTTAGATTTATGCATCATTTACTGAAAGTAATTTTGTTTTGAAACATTGCTTACTTAGATTGATGTATCTTTAATTTAACATTAAATTAAAAAGAAAATTACTGACTTAAATTAATGTATCTTTATTCTAGAATTAATTTAAGAAATATAAATAAATTTATTTATTTTTTTAAACATATTTAAAATTATTATATAAGGATTATATTGGAATTCAGTAATATATGACTAAACTAAATTTAAATTTAAGGGTATTTATGTTGTTACTGGTTCTTTCTAAATCCACTTTAAAGCCCCGTGTAAATATCTATTGAAAAGTATTTACTTTAATTAACAAAACGTTAAAATGGAAATTAATTTCAGTTTCTGAAAAAAGTTGGTGCTTGCAAGCTATTTTATTTGCATATTTATTGCGATTTTTTCTATCAGTTTGAAAAATTTATTCAGGAGAGTATTGCAAAATATTTAAGTAATAGTTAAATAAATGCCATTATACAATTTTTATTACTAAACATTTATATAAGAATTGTCTAAATTCTGTTACAAAATATTTTTAAAAAAAATATTAAACGAATAGCCATTAAATGTTAACGTTTAAGAAAGTGCCTATTTATTAACTACAGCTACAATATTTGTTAATTGCTTTGTACTTATAATTTGAAATAGTTAATAATCTAAAATTTACCTGAAAAAAATCTGGATAAAATGCATTATTCAGTTTATCTAATGAACTGATCTTTATAATTCAAATATTTATATTATTTCCTCAACTTTATTCTAAGACATTAAATTATTTTGATAAATTATAATCATCTTAAATTAACAAATCTTATTTTCATAAAAATGCCAAACTTATATTCTTCCCGAATATTATTTTTTTAAATTAATAAATAAAATCTATAAGTAAAGCATTTAGCCAATACATATGAATTTAGTGAAATAAATATTTCACTAAATTTAATGATTATTTCATTAAAATTTCAGGTTAATTCAGCAGAAACTCCTTTTAAAAATTAAAACACTCGAACTTAATTGTTTAAAAAATTTGATTGAATGCAAAAAAATTTTTAAAAAGGAAAATAAGCAGCAGAAATATTTTAATTGAAGAGCATTATAAAATAAATGGTAAAAAAACTTAATAATGTATACATAATTTTCTACTTTAGATTTTAATAGCGATATGTTAAACAAATGAAATCATTGAAAAAAGATATTGTAAACAAATATTAAAACTAATAAAAGCTTCATACTATGAACATATTGATAAACCATCAAAATATTAAATGAGAACTGAAAGCGCATTTAAATTGTTCAAAAATAATCAATTTTATAAACATTTAACTAAAATTTTGCCGATATATTACGTTTGATTTATATAATATCGTTTCATGTTTTGTTTGTTATTTGCACATACAAGGAACTGGAACACGCCAAACACAAACTTTAATTTATAAGTATTTATATGTTGATAATATTGAATTTATTGGTTTTGTAATTTAAATATTTATAGGATTTTTCCTCTGAGTGAGCATTTCTTAATCGATTTTGTTCTGATAATTGAGATATATATGTTAAAAAATAGGATTCATTGAAATTATTTCAAAAACAGCGATGTAATCTCACCATGCCAACAATTAATTTATTGCTTTTAGCAAGGTCTGGTGTGTAATTGTTCTTTCATATGTTTCATTTCAAAAAATTCGTAAAATGTAATTGATAATTACTGATAAAATTTTCGCTAACTACGATTTTTCTTTGTCATTTTTTATATGTATAGAAAAGTAACGTCTGATATTATACATACATATATATATATATANTATATATATACACTATTTTTTATTATTATAGGTATACATATATTTAAATATAATATTTATTCCTAGAAATTTCATTCACCATTAAAGCACTAATTCAAACAGTGATATTTTTATAATAATGACGAATCAGAGTTTAATACAGTATATATATTTTTTCTTTTTAATGTTTATGACAACTTTGTGTTAGTCTCATTATAATTAAAGTTAAAAAGGATAATACTAGTTTAAATTTATATATTAATATAGATTGTATTTGCATTAAGTGGAGACCATAACTTAGTAAAACCAATCTATTAGGTTGAAATTGTATGAGCTATTTTCGATTTTTGTCAAATTTTTCAACCATATTTATGCTTTCAAATAAATATACATGAAAAAAAACTCTAGTAAATTACAGCTCGGTAGGATAATGAAATTTTTAGTAGCAAAAAAAGAAACACTGTAAATGTGGTTAATAAAACCAAAATAAATGGTATTTGGTAATTTATTCTTTCATATGCTAACAGCTTACAGGAAATTCTAGATTTCAAAATTATAGTTTGATTACCACACATTTTGTAAAGAAATACAAAACTGGAAAGTAAATTTAAACGAATAAATAATTTTTATGCTATGCTCTAAAGTATCATGATAAAACTGCCAAATTTTACCACACTTATCAAATTTTATCACATATTATAAAACTATGTTTTATTGTTAATTTTACCAAATTCCTTACTAATTTGCTAGGTAAAATTTACTTATATTTTTGGTGTTTCCACATAAGACAGAAATACTCAAAGTTGTACTAGATTTGGATAGTTTCGACCATCCTTTATTTTCTCTGCGTCAATTTTTTAAAAATGTAAATGTTTGTATTAATTAAAAGGTCACTCTTCATTAGAATTTTGTATCGATAATTCCGGACTGCATTAACTGTAAAATTTCTACTATTTATAAATTGATGTTTTCATTTTGTTGGAAATCCTCGAGTTATATTATCGAATTTATTTATAACAGTATAATGATATTGTTAAAGAAAGTAAATAACTTTAAAGTTAAACTTTGTTTCAAAATTTTGCTTTTTAAATAAATTATAAATTACATTTAAAAGAGAAATATTAAATAATTCTCTATTTATTTTAGTTTGGTTTGACAACTCTTATAGTTGTCTAATATAATTGTTTTATCCAATCAAAAAGATACTGCTTAAGTAAATTTTTGCTATAAAATGTTTCTCTTATACACCACAAAAGAAAACTTAAAAACTGTGATAATTTACTTAAAAAATAAAAAGTGAAAGCATGAATGAAGTTGTGATTTGTAGTTTTGTCATTTGAAGTTAATGTCTTTTTTTATTAACTTGAATTAATTATCTAATATTTCAATATTGTTATGGATATAAAACTCTAAAATAAGAGTTATTTTTTAATCATTTAATTTATACTAATCGATCGCTTTTATGTCATGACTAGAGGTAATGTATTTGAATTAATCATATCCATATCTTTGACCTGAAAAATCCGCAATATTGCATTACTATATAAAATAACGGCTAATTAAGCAGTTAATCAAAGTGGCTATTCATAGTTTAACCCATTTAACATGACCTATACGGATTTCCTAGGTTTTTACCATTTTTAGTAAATCCCCCTTCCTACCAGGATGAAGTAAATAGGTGAAATGCAAAACCAATAGGCAGATGTTAGTCCCCCTATAAGTTTTTTTTCTTGACCTGAATGCCTTAACTCTTAAAAGTATTACTGAACTAGCTAATGTATTTCATGGTAGCGATTGACTTTAATCTTATCTTCTTAATTAAATACATTTCTTAGTAAATTATAAGCTTATTGGCGGGAATTTAAATTAATTTATTGAGAAAAAAATTTCCTATAAATTGTTTCGTATTTTGTCTTACATAATTTCATGTGATGGATAGTTAGCGGATTTGGATATAAATTTCCCCTTTTTAACTAATTATGCAAAAAAGTATTGTAAAAACTGCAAAAATGTGGTAAAATTTGCCTTGTTTCTGGTTCTATGGGAATTCCAAAGAGGTCAGTAATTTTTACGGAAGCGCTTTGGTAGTAATTTTGCTACAATTAACAATATGAAACCAGAATTTTTTTTCCTCCGCGTGTTGAATTCAAATTTATTAGTTGATTTGCTATCAAAAATGCAAAAATTCATAAAAATACCAGATTTTTTTAATGCTTTATTTGTAAATCTGAGAGAAGGTAATTTAAAATTGTAAATAAAAAGCTATTATTTATGTGTTTTTCATTTTTTTGTATTAAATTAATAGTTTATATTATTTCCATAATTCTCAGTTCTTTAAACTTAATTTTTTATTTAAATTTTAACAATTGCATGTAAAGGAAAACGGTAATCAATCTATCTCATTTTGGTTTTTTAATATTAGTTCACATTGAAATCTTGGAAAAGTTATTAATAAGTACAAAAAAAATATTTAAATTTTTTTTATCTATTTCACTTTTAATTTACATTATTTTTCTGTTGTGCATATTAATTTTAGTTTATCAATGATTTTGATAGACATTTTAATTTATTTTTGATAAAAGTAAATGATGAACTTATTTATCTGCATCGCATCGAATTTTTCTCTTTATAATTTTTTATTTTGATTTACTTACAGAAATCAAAATATAATCATAGACATTTTTTTTACTAATAAGTGAAATCTACTACTTCAAAATCTTAACTATTGTGGTCAAGAAAAAAGAAGCTATTTTTTTGGCATTTAAATTTGTTAAATATTCCTTAGGTATTTACAAATCATACTCATGATTATTTGGAAATGATTCATTGTTATGTGAATTAAGGAAAAAGGTTTTTACATAAACCAAGTTGTTCTCATTAACAAATATTGCGTCTGTCTTTTTTTTATAATTATTTGTGTTTTGTATCACAAAGTCTAACCGAAAAAAGTTTTTAACTCTTTTTTTAGCACAGTTCGAAAGCACAGTAGCAACACAGTAGCAAAAAAAGAAAAAAAACTATTTCTTACAAAAACATTAATTTGCTTTAAAAAAATAAATCATTAAAAAATAAATGTTTGTTAAAAAGGGAATTGACTCTTTTTTGAATAGATCTCCTGTAATCATATTTTAAAGTTTTTTTATTTTGTTATTTTTTACTTAGCAAAATTTTAAATTTGGACATTTTCTAGACTTTTAATTAAACTCTTTTCTTTATACACACTATACATTTTACAGTTATAAAATATTGACATATGATTTGTAATTAAATTACTTTTAGATGTCACATTTTTAACGGCAAATTTCTAAATTTGATTAAAATCAAGATTGAAAAAAAAAATTATAAACATTTGCTAGATGAAAGCAAACATTTTAGTACGTAATAAATTCTTAATTTCATCAGTGCTTAAACATAAACAGCAATTGTCCAAAGACGTAAAACTATAGTGAAAAAAATTCATTCTCTTTAATTGTCGTCTTTTTAAATAATACTCATTCCAAACAGGGAAATGATCTTAAAAATGTTAAGTATTGTGCAGACGTCGCTTCACCGTCGGCTGCGTTATAAATCTTTTTAGATTCTTTGTTTCTTCTAGAAGAGAGAAGCCCGCCAAAATAATGATAAATGGCCTCAATTGCTTCACAATTTGCAATTCTGAAAAGAATAATTAGTTCAACTTTCATTATAAAACACTAAACGTGACATTAATCAGTTGGCAGCGATGTTCGCCAAGAAACTCTATTGAATGATTTGCTTTTCTGATAACATCCCATTTATTTGAGTTAAAAGGAGAAAAATTTGTATCGCTTTTCATTAAAAAATCACGCCAATGGCACAATAGTAGACTGCGGTTTTATTGATTTTGACACTTTTAACGGTATCAGTAAATGTTTTCGCAAAAACATGTGCCATATCACAAATGGCTTATTAATTAGTGTTGCCAGATAATTAGCGTCTTTAGTTTACGGTTTTGTGCGCATGAAATGTTGTTCTGATTATGTATTTGTGTTAAAGAGCCTTTTATATATCTTTCTATCTTTAACTTAGGAATTTAGCATTGAACTATTTCTTTTAATGCTTATCATTCCGAAACCTGAGCATCTGATTCTAGATATAAAGATTAATTTTTAAAACTTGTCTATCTTTTCTTGAATGTTTTGATTATAACAATCTATTTAAAAAGAATTGTGTGCGTTGCATCATTTGAACGATGAATATTTTCCCCGCTTCAACTAGCAAAACAACTGAAACAACTAAATGTATCGTTTTAAAATGGTGTGATGTATTCAATTAGTTGGTGAATGACGCATCTTTACCACTTTAATAAACTAGCCACCATAATAAATAATAAACATATTTTATAAAAAAATATATTAAAAAATGAAACTTCTGCAGTGACACCAGTACTTCGTATNATATATATATATATATACATATATATATATAACTTCTCAAAGATATCAAGAACATATCAAGAACTCTTCAAAAAGTTACGTTAACATGATGTAGAGATTTTACATTGAATTTTTATATTTCATCTTATTATCAGTGACATTTTATGCTTCAGAACTTTATTTAATATCTTTTAATATTTAACAGTGTATGTCAAATAGTTCAATATTTTAATAGTGTTTGTAAAACCTTTTAATATTTTAAATCCGTGAATAAAGTACACCATGCGAGAAGTACACTTTCCTGCAAAGCAAATCTACGTTTTCTACTTTCATCCAATAAATTAAATTGATATGGCAGCAATATTTTATCAGTTTTTTTGTTCAAAATTATCTAAGCTTCAGTTTTTGAAAACTTTGCATTTTCGTGAATTTTATTAAAAATTGTTTAAAAAAAATTCGATAAATACACAATTTCTTTATGCAAAAAAAAAAATTCGAAAATAAATTATCCATTATTATTATTTAATAAGGAGTTACCTATAGAAAAATAATACGGTAAAAAATTTGCTCAATAATCAAAATTCCTATTGCAAATAATATTTAATTAATCAATCCCATGGTTCGGGAAATAATTCACCTCTTGTTTTAATTCCCATTAAGTGATTAAATTAAAAGTTTAATCTTTAATGAATTTTTTTAGTCATCCAGATTTTTTAAAAAAGTAATTTCTCCCCGTTTTTGTACACAACTCGTGATTTCAGTAATTAGTTTGACTACTTAATTGAGTTCAGTGCTTCTCTGTTTGATTTTATAGAGAAATATTTTTTGGTTATTTAGATTTAATCTGTAAGAAGACTTGCAAAAATGTATCTCTTATAAAGTAAAAAGAGAGTTTATGAAGTAATTTTTTATTTAAGTGTTGTTTAAAATTTTATTTTTCGGTTTTATTTTTTCTACCAATCATACGATTGTGGTACTTAATTTAATTACTTTAATGAGAGTCTTTTTGCAAAACAGAGAATTGAAATATATTATTAAAAGATTGGCTTAAATTTCACTAAATGCAATTTAATTAAAAATTTTCGTCCGTGCTCAAAATACTTTTTTTTTTACGCTTTAATTCATTCAAAACCCTTAGAGGTTTCAATAAAAAGTTTCTACGTACTATAAATAGAATAACCATTTTATCTGTTTATTTATTTTTCATTATTATTTTTTTATTGAAATTAATAATTAGATAAAAGAAAAAAAATTATCTGAAAACTAAAACAAAAGTATTTGAAATCTGTAAATTGTATAACAAAAGAAAATTTACTTAAAGAAATCTACTGCATCGAATTGTTTGTTTAAAACACTATTGGTCTGCAATTTTACTCATCGTATATTCATAGCATAATTGAAAAAATGAAGAAGTTATATTTATTAGTTTCAAACAAAGAGAAATCTTTCAGCCCTCTAAAATCACATTTACGTGAAAAAATTAGTTTTGACCTGTAATTTCTCTTAAAAAATTTGGTTACTGAAAAAAGTTAAACTATGTCAACTTTTTTTCTAATTTATAGATATAACTTACGCGTGCCGGCACGTTTTCCAAATTTGCAAACATAATATAAAAAGAAAATGAGACAAAACATTGTAATTGAACAATGCCTTTGCTCGTAAACCATTCGGTTTGGCGTGGTCACTCGTGCTTGACGCCAACAACACACGTTTGGCACAAGTCCTGCCTCATTGCTTCGTTGGATTATCTTTCTAATGATAGTTCTTCAATAGTTTCCTTTGATTATTAACAAGATTTGTGATCAGGAAGAAAGGTTTTTCATGAAAATCTACTACGAAAATATAAACATTGCATGCCAAGAGATGCCAAGACTATATTGTTTGGAATATTTGTAATTTGTTGAATTAAAGTTGTAAATACAAATTTATTAGGCTTATAGTGCTGGAAAACGCTGTAATTGTTTCCTTTGGGAGACTATATTAGATGTTCTGGGGGATTAAAACTGATAATGCTGAAGTTATGTAAAGTATAAAAAGGTGCATGATCGATTTATTGCTTTGTATTTTCATGCTGTTTTTTTTAAGCTATCGCTATTGTTATTTTTTTATCGCAATTAATTCTTTTGAGTCTTTTAAATTAATGTAGTTGCTATGGATAATTCAATTCAAAGGTATGAATTGCATACTCAACTTACTTTTCTTATATAAAATTGAATATTTAAGCTGAATTTATTAATAACGATTTTGTGTGAGTCCCAAAATTTGATTCATTATTTATTGCTCCTGCCCATTTTCCATTACTTGCTATTTAGCACCAGAATCGAACTTTAACTATCATAAAATTTAAAAAGAGGTGATAAAAGTTTTTTCGTTCAAATGATTTTTAATAAAATAACAATAGATAATCTACCGTTATTTAAGGAAGAATATATTTTTCTAAGCATTTTTCTAAAACAAAATTTAAATCTAAATAAGAGCTAAGATAACAATATTTCATAACATTGTCTTTTTGTTATAGGTATAATAGTAATTGGAACTTCTTGTACTACATGATTATAATACTTATGAAAACTAAGAAATATTAATTTTGGAAAAATAGTATAACTGAGATATTTTTACAAACTATAGTTTCTTAAGTACCTGCAATTACATGGTATGATTTTAAGATAAAGTATATTTTACGAATTGTTTTAATAACTCAAACGTCTGAAATTTGCACAAAAGCTAAAATAAGGAACGTTGTCGGATAATGGGACCTAATTTCGTATATTAATTAAGCATTTTCATGACACAAAATTTTTAAAATTTAAATAAAATTTCATTCATCTTTAAAATGAAAGATATCCTCCATTATCTCTTTAAAATGTTTGATCCTCTATTTTTATAAAGAACTTTACAATTGTAAGTTAAATGGAAGAAAATATGAAAAAACTTCTTTATGACCTATGTATATAACATCCTTTTAAGAACTGAAATAACTGGCATTTTACAATGTCTATTTTATCTAATTTTTAGTAATAATTGGGACTCATCCTTTCACACCTATGATATATTTGTAGAAAATTTCCTTTAAAAGCATATTAAATTCTAACAAATGGGGATTTCACTTTTTTACGGAATTTTATTAGGTAATTAACTTTTTCAATTTTTTTATACAATTTCTTATGAATTATCCAAAAGAATTTACTTAAGCATGGGAATAAAATCCATTTTCATAACACTAAAATCTGAAATTATAGCAAAGCTATGAAACAATGAATTTACGATCATTTTTATTCAAATTTTGATAATTTAAAATTCTTACCCCTCGAGCGGTTTTCAAATAAATTGCCAAAAAAAACTTTAAAATGACTATATTATTTTAAAAAATATCACAATATGCTAATAATTTAATTGAAATATTTAATTAGTTTTTATTCTAATATAAGAAACTAAAATAAAAAAACATTTACAATTTTTAATGTTCAAAATCAGCTTTACTTTATATTTTTTGTATCATACTTTTTGTAGTATCATTTTCTTTCAATAATTATTTAATAATTAAAAATGAATAAAATTCATAACTGCAGCAAGTTGTCATCATAATATTTTTCAACCAACTGCATGAAAATGTCTTAAATATTTAAAATGGGGATGTTTGTATCTAAGAAACAATTATTGAGGTATCTCTTTCATTAAATGATTCCAACAAAAAAACTTATTTAAGTTAATGAAGAAAATGTAGATGAAGATACTCTAACTATGTTTAAAGCTCATATCAGTTTTCCTTTATATTCCTTTGTATCATATTTTTGTGTTGTATATTTTCTTTTCATAATTAATTCATGATTAAAAAACAATAAAATAATTGAGAAATACTATGGCGAAAACTGCAACCAGTTTTTGCCTTAGTATTTCTCAAAAAAACTACAAGAAAATGCCTTAAATATTTAAAGCAGACATGTATGTTTCGACGAAACATTTACCAAGGCATCTTTTTCACTGAATAATTCTAAAAAAATACAAATTTACGTAAGTTAATAAATAAAATATGGTTAAAAATACATCAATAGTGGTTAAAGATCAAGAGATTTTCTTTATATATCTTTCAATGTTAATTCTTAATTAAAGAAGAATGAAATATATTAAAACGTGCGTTGAATATTCTTTTCATCTTGTAATTTACAGTAATTCCTTGAAGGTAGTTTCCCTGCATTCACCCGTTACTCAACACTCATATCTCGATCCTCTCCTCGATTCCTAGAAGTCATGAAGCAATTATTCTTCATAAAAATGTTCTTCTTCGAAAATATAATCATGTTCAATTATTATTGGTCACTTTTCGTTCGAAAATGAGGAACTGAATGTATCTAGTTCCTGTCTTCGTGTTGTAGATAGACGTTGGGTAAATACGTGATGACGCATACACCTGATGCAAGCAATGTCGATATTCAGTTATTCAGCACTTTTTCGAGGTGACCTTTTTTTCTGTACGTCCACCGGATGTTTTCAGGACGGAAGTTTGACTTTTATCGAGTCTAACGACAAAATGGGTGTGCTGATTTCACAAGTTTTTGGAAAGAAAAAGCGGAAAACACAAAGTTTCTTTTTTGCCGGACTTGTGAGATAAGTCGGAATCAGTGTTCCCTGTTACTGGAAGTTCCTCCAGAGCTATTCAAATAAAGCAATAGAAATGATTAAATAATATTTATTCGAAAATAAAGGCAATACACTGCATTATATTCCTTACAAGATTTAAATTCGTATGGTTAACCTAGAGAGAATTCGAGAATATGTATTTGAAAATATGAGACAATCCCTGAAGATGAAGTAACATTTATCTCTTTTAATGCCAAGTATTAAAAATTTCAGAATAGTTGTAATCTTATTTAATTTATTATTATTAATTTTTACATTTTAATTATTAAAGCTGTTTTCTTAAATTAATTTAATGAAGAAATGCTTAATGTGTCTTAGCCAAAATGAATACAGATTCCCTTGTTCAATGTCAATATCAACATTTACAACAAACAGCCTCTATTTGCTCAATATTTGAATTTATTTACGTTAACTAACATCATTTATTCTAGCTTATTTTTATTCTAAAATTTATATTTGTTGATCTAATTATCATGAATAAAAATATTGGAATAATCTTCCGAAGCTGTTGAAATCAATTCCTAAGCATATCTCTGCAATATTTATTCAAGAAAAATTGGATTCCACTTTATGACAAGCTCAAAATATTTAAATTCGTTGTGTTAGCCTTTAGAGAATACGAGAGTATGGATTTGAGAATAAGAGACTTATCCTCAAGCTTCTTTATTGCAAAATATAATACTTTCAAAGTGCAGATCTCTTGTAAAAATAATCAATTTGTTTCTTTGCTAATCTAGATTTAAAAAATTATAATTATTGCAAAGCACTGAAAATAATTGTCTGAAACAATTCATATCACATAATACATCATTTTCATGATGAATACATGATCAATGTTAACATCATCATGGCCTCCATTTGCTCTACATTTTAATATGTTTTCTTCAATTAGCATCTGTTCTTCTATTTTAAACAGTAGAATGTTTTTTCCTTATCAAGGGAGATTTATTAATTAAAAATTTTGAAAGCAATGAACAAAATTCTTCTCTTAAAGCTGACACCAATTTCCATTCTTTCAAAATTTAAAATTATAATATTTTCATGCAATCCTTATATTTCTATTTTTTGAAACCTCTTGTCTAAATTTCACAACTAATAGATTTTAAAAAAAAGATTACATTTACTAAAAAAAAGGGGAAAAAATGAAAAAAACGCTGATTCAATTTTTATAATCCTATCAATTTGAAAGTTTAATACACATTTCTGAATTATTAATTTTTTTAAGTAAAATGTACCGTTATTAATAATGATTCCAAAATTTAAAGTACTGAGAATAAAAGAAATAAAAATAGCGAATTCCTAACCTAAAACCACGTTTTTTCATGTAAATATTATTTTTATGTAGTCTGTTTTTGCAGAAAAACCTATTTAAGAGCTTTTGTATTGAATATTATATGATCAAAAGCTACAAAACTTCATAGTCAGTTTTTTAATAGAATGGAAATTAGTCTTCATAAGTAATTCTATTATTTTATTTTATACTGCAAATATGCAAATGAATTTATTGAGTAAATATTACTGTCGCGAATATAAAAAAAACCAGAAGAGCATAAACAGTTAAATTTTAAATAGTTTTATTGTAACTTTTAATTTTTCTTTTTCGGTCTTTTTTTTTAATCACTAAGTTATTTAAATCCGAAACAACCCAATTTTATTTTTCATTTATTTTAAACTTTTTTGTTAATGCAGGAAACTTTAAAAATAAATACATTAGTTTACTTTAAAATATTTTTTGAGATTTTTCTTACCAGAATTAAAAACTCTAATTGATCCATACCAAAACTAGATAAATAAAATTGATTTTAAAAAATGATAACTACTTGCATCAAATAAGACAAAAAAAAACTTGTTCTTATTTAAGGCATTTTTTCCAATCAGAATCAACAATTTTCAGCTCTAAAAAGAAATATATACTTACAAAAACTTAAAAACTTTATCTATAAGTTTTTCCTTTCAAATGTTTGGATTGGGGATATTTTTCGTCTTCTCTGTGATATTTTTAATTTATAAGCTGTTTATTTCAAAAACCGTATTCACTGTTCGAAATTTCAGAGCGTAGTGAACCTTAGTATCAATCAAACTTGCTGCAGCCTCAATATGGTGATAAGTTTAACCATATTATTGAACTTCTCAAACTTCACGATATTATGGTTTGCATAGAAAGGAATCATGCATCATTTTAACACCTTATTAAAGTCACTGTAAATTTGCATTGTATTATGGTTCAAGTTACTGAGTCAATAATAATAGGATTCAATATTGCATTTAATATTCTCAAGTTAGTACTATTCAATAATGAGCAGATTTTTCTGAAAGTTTAAAGCTGATTTCCGATCATTGAAAGTGTAATTAAAATTTAAAGACAACACTATTGTTTAAATTATCGCTTATTATATCCCCATCAAACCTACAGAGAATCATCAAGATTTTCTCCGCCATAACAAATAGTAAGAACTCGGGTGTTTTGAATAGAATTTAATAACTTTGTAACACACTCGGTGAATGGGTTCCTATAATATAAAGCTTGCATACTTTACATTGCAGTAGCTAAGTTTGCCCATTCTGTCACTGAAAATATTTAAGTATAAAAACAATTCGAATTCAATATTGTATTTAATATTCTCAAGTTAGTACTATTCAATAAAGGACAAATTTTTCTGAAAATTTAAAGTTGATTTCCGATCATTGAAAGTGCAATTAATATTTAACGACAACATTATTTTTTAAACTTTCGCTTTTTATATCCCCATCAAACCTGCTAGGAAACATAAAGATTTTCTCCGCCATAACAAATAATAAAAATTCGGATGTTTTGAATATGATAACTTCGTAACACACTCGGTGAATAAGTTCCTATAATATAAAGCTTGCATACTTTACATTGCAGCAGCTGATTTTGAGCATTCTGTCTCTGAAAATATTTAAGTATAAAAACATTCATTTTGAAGCCGTTATAAAGCACTTTTTATTTCCTCTTCCAAAGGACAATACGTTGGGGTCACTCCATCTACTTCGCTGAGGTCTTGCCCACGCAGACATGATGGAATGTGAACCTATATTGAATAGCGGAGGGGACATTATTCAACAACGAATTGAGATCTAGACTTTTTTTTATTTATTTAAAATACAGTTGAAGTATTGTATGTTGTAGCTACGCGGAATATTAAATAGAAAGAAAAAAGAGGGTAAAAAAGTAATTCAATTGATATTTTATTTGTAAATAGTCTTTGTTCTTTGGTTCGTCATTTGCTTTTGTGGACATTAAAACATGTAGTTAAAATATTGTTTGGAAAAACATAGTTTTTCATGGTTATTAATTTTTCCAGCTGAAGTAATTAAACTAGTTTTGTGATGAGGTTTTTTGTGAACATTTAAATTTTTATTCAAGGTTTGTAGATGTAAAGATTTTTATAAAGATTTTTATAAAAATAATTTTAGAAAAGTCTCTGTTAAAAATTACTCTGTTTTTAACGACAATTCAAAAAGGTACACTTTTAAAGAGTACACAGAATACATCATAAATTAACGGTTTCGTCCTTGACATTTTACTATCTTAGTTTTTGATTAACAGTGCATTTTTATTTTACTTAGTTCGTAGACATATGAAACATGTGTTTTTTAAGAATCCTTTCTAATTATATTCTTATAAGTTTCTAGCTTGAATTTCATGCCTATACTTTGCAGATCACCGACTGATATCAATTTAGCTGATTTAAAATAACTTTTTGTTTCCTATCAGGACACTAATTTATCATTTTCTCTTTAACCTTTGCAATATTGTTTAGTTTTTGCAATGAATGAAATAACTTTCTAGCGCTGAGGCATCCTTAAAAAAGACATTTTTGTTCCCAAGTCCTAAAGTAATGTAACACAAACTTCTATTTTCCAAAGCAATTTGTTTTGTCCCTCAAAATTGCATTGCTTAGTGCACATCAATGAACTAACAGCGTTACAAAATTGAATCAAAATAACACACATCTCAGAACCCTAATTTAATAAGTAAGCTTAGAAGTCACATATTTGTCAAAAGCTTACCAATTTTTGATTCACACAGTCATTTTATGAATAATATTTAACAAACATTTCTTTTCAAATTTTATTTAGTTTTTTCAACGCGTTAAGCAGTAACTATTAAAAATCAGAAAATAATTATTGAAAATCATTATACATCAAGTAATGAACAATTTTAAAGAATTGTGCCGAATAATTTTTTTAAATTAACAATGTAGAAGGTTATAAATCAGCACCTAGGAAACCAATGCAGTTAAACTTATTTGTGGCCATGCGTATTGTCAACTTCCCTGTGAAGCCTCACTTGAACTTGTTGCCTTATATGTTGCACATGTGTAAAGAGAAATTTAAAAGTAATAGTGGAATAACATTAACAAACTGTCATAATAGAATTTTACAGAAAAGAATATTATGCATATTCTTTTGTTGCCATTTCTTGATGCTTTGGCTGGATTCACAGTCATTTTTTTCAGTTATTTTCAGTGAAAATAAAATCTTTCAGAGGTCAAAAAGGGAGTTTCAAGTTTGTTTGGGAAAAAGACTTTGTTTAGTTTTGGGTTAATAATTTGTTATGAACTCCCACTCAAATAAGCACCTTCCTTAAACATTCTTCAGAATTTTTATGATTTAAATTACGGATAATTAAAAAGATATTTATTTTACGAAAACTACTTCGCGTGGCATATTCTCTTATGGATCTAAGATATAATCTTCATTCACAAATTCATTTTGAAAACGATGGTCTATTGGTCTGGTTGTCCAGCCGAGCTCGTACTTGAAATAATGAACACACTTATTGAAGTTCACCTTCCAAAACGAATAGATTGAGAAAGACGGTCCATCTTTGAAATAATCTACTGAACATCAAACTGAAAGAAAATAATAATAATAAAAAAAAACCTTTGCTTCAATTTCACACGTGAAAACGAAGCGAAGAAAAAACAAGTATTTTCACTTTCGTTTTTTTTCCCTTCTTCTTTTGAATAAAAAAGAAAAAGCAGATGTATTGAAAGGAAATGGTTCCTCTCGTACTAACACGATAATGCGTATCTAATGTGCATTAACTGTTGTCGTACCAGTTTTAGGTGAATTACAACTATAGCAGGCGTTTATTGGTAATATGTAATGTTAGTCTTTTTTATTTTCTGCCTTCCTGCAACTGATAGGGTTGATGATTGCTCGTTACTTTTAACCCGTTAGTTCCAACTTCATGAACACAGTCAACACTGATTTTAATGGCTTTTAATTGACTGGTGCATTAGCTCACTACAAAGTTTTTTGAGCTTTGGAAAGTCAAGTCCAGTTCCAAATTCCAATATAATCGATTAAAATTTAATCGCGACTCAAAGAATTGTTTTGAAATGAACTAGAATATAAAGTGTCACCTAGAATTAAAAAGAATAAAATAGGTATATAAAAAGTGAATTAACGAAGTTAGAAAAACAATGAGATAAACAAATGGTTAAGTGATACGATTATAGAGAATAGAGCATAGAGATTATAAAGAATAGAGCAGTGGGAATTGAAATAAGAATTATTTTTCATAACAGGATTGAAAAAATTTGTTATAGTATTTTTATAATAAGATAAAAATCATATTTATAATAGGATAATCTTCATTTCGTCCTATTTACAGTATATTAAATTTTTCTGATTTGTTTCAAGTGAACTCTAAATAGATTTTCGAAGTTAGAATAACCATTAGATAAACAAATGATTAAGTGGTAGTATTATCAATGGGACAGAAGTGTGTGAATTGTACACTGAGAAAAAAGAGTATGGTCAAAATTACAGCAATATGATAAAATTAACCGTGGTTCTGGCTCTAGGGGAACACCAGGAAGCTCGGAAATTTTTATTTAAGCACTTTGGTAATGACTTTAATAAAATTAACAATAAACAATTATTTTATAACGTGTGATAAAATTTGGTAAATGTGTTAAAATTTGCTAATTATATCATAATATCTTAGAGCATGACAAAAAAAGAAACATTTATTCGGCTAAATTTATTTTTCAGCTCTGTATTTTTTCATATTGTTTGGAAGTAAGAACTATAATTTTGAAAACCAGAATTGAAACCAGAAACCGTTACCATATGAACGGAAAAATTACCAAATTAATGGTTTAAATACTGTATATTTTAGTTTTATTAATCAGAATTATGGTTTTTATTTACAAACAATGTCGTTACCGTATAGTACGGTAATTTTACCCGATTTTTTTTCCTCATTGCAATAAGAATAACTTTTATAACGGAATTAAGGAATGTTATAATAATATTTTTTTACAATAAGATAAAAATAATTTTTATAGAAGAGCATTTTTTCTTATAATTCACAGTTTATTAAATATTGCTGATTCGTTTCAAGGGTTCCCAACCTTATTTAGCTGCGACTCAAATTCATCGCCCAGAAATTGCTTGAGACCCAAAAAACTATTTCAAAACCACCATTGCTTATTAGTATTCATTATGGAGTACTGAAACAAATGGTTGCCTTTTTGAAATTAGAATTACCATTGTATAACCGAATTCTTAAGCAGTAAAATTTTATTTTAAAATACTTCCTCAAATAGACAACTTATGCTTAAAACTTATTTTTCTATCAAACTATTGTTTTTCACAAGGTTAAATTATAAAATTGAAAGATAATAATAATGCCAGTAATTCTTTGAATGAATTATGAAATTAGATTCAAGTGTCATTATCTGCATTAAACTGTAATCTATAATTGAATATTTATCTACAGTGGTGTGATGCTTTAAAAAAATCTACTGTTATTTTCCCCTTAAAGTAGAAAGCTGCAGTAGTTAAATTATAAAACTGAAAGATAATAATAATGCCGGTAATTCTTTGAATTAATTTTGAAATTAGATTCCAGTGTCATTATCGACAATATCCTTAAACTGAAATCTATAATTGAATATTTATCTACAGTGATGTGATGCTTTAAAAAAAAATCTACTGTTACTTTCCCCCTACAGTAGAAAGCTACAGTAGTTAAATTATAAAATTTAAAGATAATAATAATGTCAGTAATTTTTTGAATTAATTATGAAATTAGATTCCAGTGTCAATTAATTTTGAAGTTAGATTCCAGTGTCATTATCTGCATTAAACTGTAATCTATAATTGAATATTTATCTACAGTGATGTGATGTTTTAAAAAAAAAATCTACTGTTATTTTTCCCCTACAGTCGAAAGCAGCCTAAGACGGTCAGGCAAACATATCTTTTTCACACTTCTGTGAGCACTGCAGGGCAAACTTCTCCCAAACCGTAAAAAAAAAAAAGAAATAAAAAAAGAAATTGGCACTCTCATGCGAGTAAGTATTGCAGGGAAAAAAGACAACCAAAACGAATTTCTTCTCAACAAAGATGCCGCGTTATCCAGCACCGGTTGATCTATTTCCGGTGGTAAAACAAGAAGATGTGAGGGACATGTTAGGGTGGTGGGCGAAAAAATGGTCGCGATTTTGTCTCTGTTTTCGTCCGCCCTGGCACTCTGCCCTTTTGGCTCGCTAGTTCTCACCTTGCACCTTTTTTTCTCCTACAGACACCCAAACAGTGCCTCGGCCCCTCTTGCGCGTCTTCAGCAGCTTTTGACACAGTCACGTGCTGCATGGGAGTTTGTCGGGGAGCAGTCACTAATTGAAAAATGTTTCCAAACCTTATTACATGCGATATTGATTATTTACAAATAGGTTAATAATGAAGAGAGAGGATGAAGATTATGTGATCGTAAATTTTTTTATTTTTAAACTCATAATGAATTGTGTTTTTTTAATATACTTATTGAACTAAAATTTTGATTTAAGCTATTTAAGCATTTTTAACGAATCAATTAATTTGCGTTGCGGTTATATTTAAAAATTAACCGTTGAGTTTACTACTTCTCTTCGCCTATTAACGTTTCGCTATTTTCATTTATGGGATCGCAAATTGCGTTTTTTTAAAATTTTTTAAATTAATTTTGGTTTTTCAATGTAGTTATTGGCCATAAATTTTCATTTAAGGCATTTAAATATCTTTAATGAATTTAAATATCTTTGCCTATTAGCGTTTCTCTACTGAATAACACGGAGGAAAAACTAGCCATTTATGAAAAAAACTTACAAATTTTTTTCCGAACTCAGTTAAAAATACACAGTTTATTATTATTTGTTTTCATTATAAGCGTAATAGTAAAAGTTTATTACGATTGTTGTATTGTAACAATTTAAAAAATTCCTTCAATTCACAACCTAATATTCTTGCACTTAATAAATTTTTCCTGCTCTTGATAAAAATTTCTTGCACTTTATAATTCTTTTTAATAATATGTGCCAAAATCATTTTGATCAAGAGAAGTTCACGCCATTATTATAATTAGCAATATTGCCAAGTAATCTTCTCTTTTATTGTTGACGATTCACTTTTGGCTTTCATATGAAAATCATTAGTTTCGTGATCACTAAAAACGATAGGCTCAAAGTTCGATATCCATTATTTAAAGCATCAGGTACGTCTTACCTATCGTTAGGATTTTACACTTTACTGATTTTCAGTGAAAATTTTGAGTTATAATGCTTACCTGGATGCGAGTTATAATGCTTGTCAGGATTCTATGCGTCTTTACTATCCCTTTTGGGCTTTTAAACGCTTTTACTGATGCGTAGTAGAAATTCTAAGAGCCTAAATACGTAATAGGTAAACAGATCTAGATCAAAAGTATGTAGTATTTATACAATGTAGTATCTATACAATGTAATATTAGGCTGGCAAAAAAAGAGCACTCGGAAGTATTTCAACTCATGCAAGCCTTAAAAATAACAAATGCCATCTGCAGTAATCAGAACGTCTTTGTTTTAACTATTATTGATACATTTTTCTTATTTACTTCTTCTAAATTTAGTTTGATAGTGCACTGAGAAAAAAGTATTGTCAAAACTTCCAAAATATGGTTAAATTTGTGGAAACTCCAAGAAATCCAATAATTCTTACCAAAGTGCTTAGGAAATAATTTTGGTAAAATTCGTCACAAAATATAATTTTATAATATGTGATAAGATTTGTGAAATGTGGCGAAGTGAGTTTGCGAATTTTATCTTGATCTCTAAGAGCATGGCATAAAAACCATTTAGTCTGTTAAATTTACTTTTAAGTTTTGTATTTTTTTTTTTTATTAAATGTATGGTAATAAGAACTATAGTTTTGAAAACCCGAATTTTCTGTAAACCGTCCCTATACGAACGGTAAAATTGGCAAACGAATAGTTTAAACACCGTATATTTTACTTTTGTTAACCAGAATTATGTTTTTGTTTTACTAGACATGACATTACCATACAAAACTGTAATTTCACCATAATTTTGTCTAGGTGCACATAGTTCAATATAGCTCAGATCTTTAAACATAACCGTAACCAAAACAGACTATCACTTTTATAAATTCAGATTACGAAAACAAGGGAACAAAGGGAGAAATAAAAAGATTGATTGACGAATTTCGAAATAGAGAGAGATCACCTTAACTTGGAAATCTTACTCCTCCTCCACATCCATCTCTCCTCAGCATCCTTTTCATCCCGTAGTAGCTTTAATGGAGTAAAATCCTAGCCAACTGTCAACAGTCTAAATAAGTTCTGTCCCCATGGGTTTACCAGAACGCAGAGAGACACAGGAGTGTATATGTGCATTCGAGATGATCGAATACAGACAGGAGTGAGGAGGGGGTTCAGATCTGGGTGCACGATTTTGGTAGATTTAAGTTCGATTTGCACACTAAAGCAGAAGGTTGAAGATTGAAATTCTCCAGTTAGTTTAGTTAAAAGTGTCCATTGAGTTAGCTTTTGATTGCAGATTTACTTTTGGGGAATGTTTTAAGTCATTGTTGTTTCTTTAAAATATGAAAGTCTTATTTTTAAAATTCGATTTCTCTGGCCCTATTTGACCGATTATGCTCAAATTTTGTATTTTGCCATGTAAAATTACATTCCTTAAAATGATGCAAGAAATTGTATGCCTTACCAACTCAAAATATTTTCGACTATTTTTAAATGTAATGAAAAATAATAATTTTTTTTTTTGCTGAAAGTTATTTTTTGCATAGAATTATCTTTTGATAAATGAATTTTATTACTGAATGCAAAAATCTTTCAATTCGCTTGAAAAATTCTCGAGATATGGAGAAATACGCAAAAAAGGAAATTCACATTAAGGCGTCCATACTTTATCGCTCTTCTGACCAAACTATTGCTACCATGTTTCCCAGATTGCTGTTACCTCAAAATTTTGAGAATCAGAAATCCGAATACGTCAAAAATAAAAATAAAAATAAAAAGGTATTCTCATTCAGAGAAAGTAAGTTTTTCTGTCTGATTTTGAAACTTAAATTATCGTCTGCACTAATTAATTAGCCCCTTCGAACTATTAAGATTGATTCCTAATACGTGAAGATCCAATCATTAAATCAAAAGTTATTATGCGCTCTTTTATTAAAGTATGTGTAACTTAATCATTCATGTCATTCTGTTAATTAAAGTATGTGTAACTTAAAAATCACTGTTAATAGGTCAACTAACATTTATTTACAATTACAAAACTCAATAGACCTTTGAAATTCATTAATTTATTCAAAGATGCAAAACTACGCACATTGTAAATTACGTATGCAAATAATTTTTATTGATATAAATATATCGCACTTTTAATTGTTTCCACGGATCTAGAGTATTTGTGCTTTGAGTATTTTTATACAACATTGCATTCGATTAATTTTTAATTCATGAAAAATTATCGATCTAAAGATACTCTTACGAATTTGTTCTTGCTCTAGTACTTCAAAAAATGACCATTCTCCGAGATGTGATGAAGTGTACGAAATTCCCTAAATATATCCTAGATTGCTATCATATATTCCTCTGATAAGCAATTAAAGTTAATATACATTGAGAGAACGGTGCAAGTACGAGACATAGGTTGTTGTTTTTTCTAAAAAAATATTTTTTTTTTTTAAAAAAAACTTAATGTATTTTATTAAAAAAAAAAATTCAATTTGTTTAGCCTATATTGCATTCAAGTCTTGTAAAAACTAGTGAACTAAAGATACTCTTGCAAATTTGTCAATTCTCTTAAACTTCAAATAATAATAACTATTTTAAAAGTTACAATGCCGTGTACAAAAAAAATCCCTAAATAAATCCTGGATTGCTACCTCATATGCCGCTGATAAGCAATAAAATTCGAGATATATAGACAGAAAGGACAAATCTGGAGCTTGGGTATTTTTTTAAAGAAGGTTTTCAAAACACCTTTTTCATGTACTTCATTTTTAAAAAAAATCATTTTTTAATTCATATCCCATTCAAATCTTGAAAAAACTAGTGAACCAAAGGCACTCTTGCAAATTTGTTAATTCTCTAAAACTTCAAATAATGACAACTACTCTAAGAGATATCAGCTCTTGCTCGAAAAATTCCTAATTAGATCCTACATTGCTACCACATATCCCGTTGATAAGCAATTAAAAGCGCGACACATAGAGAGAAGGTACAAAATCCGGGACTTTTCGTTGCCTTGGGATATCTACTGAATTGGCTCAGTTTAATTTTCTCTTCGATGCGGTATATTGTGAAATATGAAACATCGAAGTAACATTTCTTGATTCATCATCAAGATATCCATTCTGCAAGGTGCATTGATTTAATTTCATTCTAATTAAATGTGATAATTGCAGCTATTTATTTTCACTATTCAGCTTTTTAAAAAAGGAATTTTAGAATTAAACAATTTCAAAAAGGGGTATTCATTTTTTTTTCTTTTGCCAGATTTACGTTTGAATAATGGTTCAATTGGATTTATTTGCCACTCAAATGGAAACACCTTTTCTTTTTCGATTGAAAAAAAAATTTTAAATAAATTTTACATTCGGGAAACTTGGTGAAATGTTTGTTTTGTTGGAGTTTATGAAATTTATATTTTACGTTCGTTTCATTTGCAATTTAATTTACGTTTGTTGGCATTTATTTACGTTTTTGGGTATCATTCTGTTTGTTTTAATGTTCAGTATTTTCTTTTTCTTCTTTTAAACTTCTACATTTAGTTTTTTTTTTTAACCATTCCTAGCTTATTAGTTATACAACATCTAGCTTATTAGTTATACTTTTTCTTCATCTTTAATTAAATATTTCTTTTAATCCTTTTAAATATTTTTCCCTGTTTATTATTTTTTAAATTTTTGAAAAGTTCAGCTCATTTGTAAAGTTTTGTTTCTTTACTATATTTTGTAAATTTTTCTCTCTCTTAAATTAGATGTTTATTCTTTTTGCATTAATTTTGTATTCCAAAAAAATAACTTGTATGAACATAAAATTTCTTTTATATAAATAACAACAAAATATTATTTATGTCCACTATTTATTCATTTAATTGAAAAATTGTTTTGACAAATTTAGATTATTTGTTGGGTTTTGTTTCTATAATATATTTCCTTACTCTTAAATTTGATTTTCACCTTTTTTGAGATTAAATTTTGTGAGCCGAAAAAATCATTTGCATAAACATTTGTATATTTTTTAAAATGCATAAATATAAAATATAATATTTTCAATTTTTATTTATTATTTTATTTAAATTTCTTTTGGATAATTTAAAGCATTTGTAATTTTTGGTTTATATAATATATTCTGCACGTTTTTTTTTTTCTTCTTACTCTAAGATTAGGATTTCCCCTTTTTACATTAAATTTTGTAGTCCGAAAAAAATGAGTTGTATAAACATTCAAATTATTTTAAATGCATAAACATAAAATATTTCTTTTTAAACTTCTAAGCAAACTGCATTAAGTTCAAGATTCATAAGAATTCAAAGTAAAATGTTGCGAAAGCAGATTTAAAAAACTAAAATGAAATAATTAACTAAAATTTTTTGAAATCAAACATTGATTTTTAAATTTATTTTATTTAAAATATGCGTGAAGTTAGAAAATGATAATAGCAAATTGATATATGCACCTTTTTGTCATTTTCTTTCAATTTTCTTAGTTCTAAACTGAAAATTAAAAAAATAGAATAGTTTGAAAGTATGATAATATGATGCATTATATTAATTCAGGATTAATATAAGTAGTTATAATATCAGTAACATGTTTTTATGCGTTTCTTCAACTCGAATAAATAAATAGTACAGACTTAACAATGTTTTTTTGCCACACTGTAAGGAATTACTCTGTGGAAAATTTGCAGAATTCCTTAAGCCTCATCTAGAAATAGGTGAATTTACTTCCCTTTGCGCGTGGTTTAGTCATGCCTATTTCTTTTCTTCATTTTTTAATTCATTATTTATCGTCACAAGGCAACGTTCAACTGAAGGGGCAAAAAATTCTTAGACGTAGACTTGCTTGCTGAAGCGAGGAACACCTACACGTTCCTCTTCTTTCTTCGAAACTCGTCAAAGAAGCCCGTTAAGTCCACTTCTGTTGCACAACGGTGTGAGAAAAAATAACTTTCCATTGTCCAATCGAAGCAATGATCGGAGGAAAGGAAAAAAAAACTCTTACTTTCGAACAAAAAAAAAACAAAAAAAAAACACCCGTTTTTTTTCCCGAACTCAAGAGACATCTTCCAAGTCCTGAGAAAAACCATACACTAGATGGGAAAAAGCAAGGCAGCTGGGCAGTCCTATTTTTTTTTGGTGGGAGGGATACCACCATCTGTTTCCCCCCTAAGTGGTTATGTAACCCAGGGGTCAAGTAAAGGTGAACTGTTTTACTCAGGAGACAGTTAAATCTGATATGCGGGACAGGTTCCAGAGGATGGACAAGATTTTTTCTTTGATTTTGTGAGTTTTTTTTATGCCTGTCCAGAGTTCAAGGATGGGGCGATTTCGGGAGGCCAAAGAGGATACTAACATTCAAATGGTGGAATAGTTTGTCACTTCAGAATGCCAAACGGTCAAAGTTGTCTATGGTGATAGTGGTTTTTGCTTTAAATTCTTCAGATATGTAGAGTGGCACTGCCATAGATAAGATTTAAGGAAAACGTGCCTGATAAAAACGTTTGGAGGCTATTAACAGGTTCATGGCCAGTTTCTTGGACTCACATTTTACATGCAAGCTCCAAAAATTGACAAATTAGCTGAAATTTATCGCTATAATATCGTGTTTTTGGTTTAGTTTTAATGTCTAAAAGAAGACAGTTGATCGTGCTTTCTTACCAGATGCTAGTAATTTTGTAATTATAGATAATTTTTTTAATTACTTGACATTCAGGCCTTTAATTTGCTAATATTAAAGACATTTTGGACCCATTTTTCTGCGATATTTTACAGAATTGAAACCGATGAAAAATTTTTGGTAACTATTAACATGTTCATGACCAATGTTTTGAACACACATTTTACATTCAAGCTCCAGAAAATTACAAACTGAGTTAAGTTTATTTATGAATGCTATGATTTTGCTTCAATTTCAATGTGTAATTGGAGACAGTTGAAATTATTTCAATCAGATGGAAGATTTTTGCTAACCGCTTAATTTGCCTTTCACAGTTAGAAAATTTTGGAACGTGTTGCACCATAATATATTGGAATTTTACCGTAACCTTAATAAGGTGAAGTTAAATAATGTTATCGTACTTCTTAAACTTGATTACACGATGCTAAGGCTCAAACTGAATATTAATACAATTCAATTTAACACCTTGTTAAGGTTGTAGCAATTTTGTTCAATATTACGGTTTAGCATTTAATTCAGCAGAGGTTTTATTCTTGTAATATTTTTCAAAACCTAACTATTGAAGGACTTAAATCTCTTAGAAAGCTCACCTGCTAAAATATCTATTTGTACTCTATCATTTCTCTTTTTTTATTTTTTTTTTTTTAAAAAGACAAATAAATTTTTTAAAAAAAAACATAATTTTGGTTAATAAAACCAAAAGGTACAGTATTTAAATGATTCATTTATGATTTTTCCGTTCATGTGTCCTTATAATAACGGCTTACCAGAAATTTTAGTTTTCAAAATTATAGCTCTTGTTACCTCCACTTAATTAAAAAATACAAAACTGAAAAGTAAATTTAATTGAAACATTATTTTTTATACCCAACATTATAAAGTTTCAGTTAAAAATATACCAATTATACTTAAATCATAATAATTCCTGAAAAGAAATTTAAATTATTATGCAGATGCAGGATTTACTGATTGCAAACATCCTGGTTAAATATAAAGGTCCATTTAACTTGAAGTTTCAAAAAGAAAATTATGAAACAAGCAATAAACCGATAGCATTAGTTATTTAACTGCCCCTACATACATATAATGAAAAGTTAAACAAGATAATCAGATTAGGCTTTTGAAAGCATTGTTTAATTGGTAAGACTCAGATAGGTATATATTAATAAAAAAATTTCATTATATCCTGGCTATTTATACTTTTGTAAACAATTCTTAATATTTCATAAACAGCATAAACCATTTTAGTTGAGAAAATAAATAAAGAAAGAATAATTCATTATCCACAATTATTTCATTATTTAAATGTTATGAAAGTTATGGAAAGGTAAGTAGAAAAATTATGTGTTCTCTTATTTAGAATCGATAAAATAAGCTATTGATTAATTTATAATTTATTTAGAAAACTAGACTAAATTTTGAAAAAAAATATTCGAAATATGAAACCAAACTATAAACATAACAAATAAAATTCGTAAACAACGAAAAAATTGACTGCAATTTAAAAGCAGCAATAAAATAAAAATTAAATTATTATTTACATTTTTGCGGATTTTAGGAAAATCGCCAAGCAATGGCCAACTTACTAAGACAAGTCTTCATAACTTACTTATCTGTCTCTTGGCGTGTTTTGTGATGCAAGCAAAATGCTTCGAGTAAGGATGCGTAAATAAACGATATTCGTTTAAGGTACTGTTCAAGAATCACAAAAGCCTGCTTCTAGGTGATGAAATAAGGTTCACTCATGAAGTAAAGAATGTCTACGCTTAAGCATCATCTTCGCTTGGCTTCATTTTGAGAAATAATGCCCGAACATTTCATTAAGAGTAAAAGGGATTCAATTGGTTTGGCTCTGATTTGGCAAGATTTGGAAGGAAATTGGATTTGGGGGAATGCAACGATGAGAAGAGTTTTGAAAAGTTAAAAACAAAAATATCAACTATCAATGAAAGATAAATTTGGCTTTGTATAAGAGGTGAAGGAAATGTTTTAAATGTTTAACTACTACTTTTATTAAAATAAGTACACCTAAAATAACATCTAAATTTCAACTGAGTTTATTTACGTACTTTATTTTTGCCTTTAAATATTAATATGTATGTATTAAGACGGTTATTTAGTTTTTGATAAGTCGGAAAATTAAATTCCGCGAAATGTGATTATTCTTAAAAACTATTTAAGTTATAAATGTATTCTAAAAAAATATTTTTTAATATTCCTTGACAGATCAAAATTTTAAAATAATTACATTTATTTTAAGTCATTTTTTTTATTAAGTTTGACATTTATTTTTAAAATGGTAAATAAAATAAATTGTATTTTTTTTATAAATTAAATAAGCTGATAGAAAGTTAAGTTTATAAGCATATAACAAATAAACTATAAATTTAGTTAATAATCAGTTGTCAAATTTACATAAGCAATGTTTTTTTCGTAAGCAATTAAAGCAATTCCTAAGTGGAAAGCATTTCTTAAACTTATAGGGATCCTCCTTACATGGAATTTATTTATCTATTTTACTATGTTACCGTATCAAACTAAAAGCACTGAGTTTATGAAGGCTGACAACTGGTCGAATAATAATAAAACTATGAACAAATTTAAAGATATAAAGAATAAAACATAATCGGACAATGCATTTTTGGTGTTATGTTCATAAAATCATCTTAATATCATTAAAAAAAACTTTACATGCATAAAATTTTAAAAGAAATTGAGAATCTTCATAACTTAAAAGTTATTTTTCCGTATTCCTTTCGGGTAAGAATCTGATCTTTAAAACCCTATCTCCTTTAGACAGTGAACTTACAGTGTGACTTGCAGTGAAAGTCATGTTTATGATCGTATTAATTATTATACTTTAATTATCTCTGCTTATCTCTTAAGCTGTGAAGATTTTAATTAATTTTTCAAGCATTTTTTAATAAATTTCAAATTTGTGAACTTTAAATATTAAAGCAATTCCATCAAACAGGTTTTGAGGAACAAAATTAGTAAAATTATTTTAAAGTATCACTTGGCGCATTAATAAATCTGTATTTTTACAAAAAATCAATGCGTTTTTTAATGTGTTTAAAACATGTACAAACTTGTTTTATATTTTGATGAACTTACTTTGTTGTTTTTTACTTTTGTTTTGTTTTATATCATAGTAAATGTATGTTTTTTTGCAGTGTGTGTAAAAAAATATGAAAAATTAATCTTCATATATTTCTCCATAAGTTAACATACAAAAGGATACGAATTTTTAAAACGATATGTTAAATTTGAGACGTTCGGTCTTAAAGATTTAACGGTGAATTGGTATTCAGAAGTCTTCAAATACTCGATATATTTTTGACATTTCTCTAGTAAAACAACCTCTTTAAAAGTCAGACAACGCTTTTTATGTTTCTCACACAAAAGAATAACGCAACATTTTACTCAAACTACACACTTCCCTTACATCAGACCCCATTTTCGTTCTCTATACCCTCAACCGTGTGATAAGCAGGTTATAACGGTGATTTTCTTGTTAAGGAGTCTGTCCGCCAGGTGTGTCAAGACCCTCCACACCTGTAAGAGGGTTGTCCCAAAGGTCATACGATAATCATAAGGGTATGAGAGAAAGTGATGTGGACCTTTAGACACAGCTTAAGGTCAAAGTCGACGAACAATAAAAAAGAAAGAAAAAGAATTATGATGTAAAAATAACAGGAATATAATAAACTTTGATCATATTATTGCTGTAAGGATTTCACAAAAGTAAATAAAGTGCTTATATGAATGAAATTATCTTAAAATATCGTATTAAAAATAACGTAAGAAAAAATAATCCTAATTTTATTTTGTAGACGGACTGATTTAGTGCTCTGCTTACATGCGCTTTCCTTCTAAATAAATCGTTACGATTAGTTTTTAAGGTTGCTTTTCAAAGTCTCACTAATCTGATGATATAATACTTTTTTTCACGAAGAATGTACTATTTTCATAACTGTTATGTCAAGTTTAGCTTATCTTAAGCCAGCGCCCTCTTTGTTCATTCTGAAGTGATTCAAAACGCCAATAAGGGAAAAAGTCAAGAGCGTTTATGGTCTAATTTTTAAATACTTAAGAACTAACTCCAGTGCTGCATTATCTGGGCTCATACAAATGTGCAGAGAATAGAAATAATGCATTGATTTTGATAATTTTCATCTAGGTTTGATAATTGTCACCAAATTGGCGATTATTAAAAAAATTTCCTAATTTTTTAAATATATTTCTTATTGCCCGTTCTAAAGCGCAGTTTCTTCACAGCAGGATAGCATATACAGTTCAAAATTATAGCTTTGCTTCAGGTATAAGGCGCTTAAATTTCGACTTCTTTTAAAAATTTTCTTGGCGAAAGAGCTTTGAAAAACCTAAGAAGAGCTTACTACCATCGATGCCAAGTCTACAGTGAAAAAAGAAAGTACCATAATTTGTGTCAAGGTTTTAGAATCCTTTATGCATTCAAATACATATGTCAATTAACTAAAATAATGCAATAAATTGTAATTAATGAGTTGCAAATAATATTACTTAATAAACTTTTACTTTAATATGATGCTACTTTTAATGGCGAACTAAGTATACAAAAACCAACTAAGAACTGTGAAATCAAATCGAAACAAAAAGTAAATAAAGGAAAAATAAATAAATTTGTTAAAACTAAAACGAAGAAAAAAAGACTGGATTAGACAGCTGTTTCATTTCTACATACAGACAATTAAATGTATTGTATTTGCTATCCTTATTTGGGCGTTTTAATGCATTGACACAAATATAACATTCAAAATCATAAGTTGTTATACACTTAGATATCTATAATAGAAACGAATGTATCTATCAGTATTATTTGAACATTTATTAGATTTATGCCTTTTTCCTCCTAAATGAAATTCAATGGCATTGTGCTAGCTTTCTTTCTTCAGGTGTTGTTTGTTGTTTTTTAGGTTAATCGAGATTGATGTATGCTTTCCAATTTTTTCCAGGAAATATTTTTTAGAGCGTTCTAGCAGAGTGATATATCTGCAATTTTTTTAATTAAAAATTTATTACCCGTGCTGGAAATGAATGGACACTAAGCGTCTTTTATTTCAAATGAAACAAATTTAAAGCGTTAGCTAATTAATTAATTAAGAAAATATTTAATTTATTACAAACTGCATGTATCTTGTACAAAACACATGTTTTATCTTGTGCATTTCATTGCATCATGATGCTGCTCATCTTACAATGAGTTTTAAATCATTTATTATTTAATATGAACAATATTTGTACTCAACTTTCTACTTTACATTTGTTGCATTAAATTTTAATTTTAGTTTTTGTCTTCGAAATTTTTCCAGGCCTTCAAGTGTTTGTTTAGTATCAAGACTAATATTGCTACTATCTCTGAAAAAAATATATAATTAGTGTTATTAATATCATATAAAAAATCTCAAAATACTAAGCTAAAAACTATGCTAAAAATACTAGCTATATGTGACTATGACTAAATTTAAATTGCTATACTATACTATAACTAACCATAAATACTGAAATTACAAATACTAATATTTATGCTAAAAACTTAATTGACTTTATAAGAAGGGAAATATTTACTTTTATATTCCTCTCATTCATTATTCACAAGGTATATTAATTTTTATATTCCTAATGGTACAAGTACCGTGCATTGCCGAATATCTTTGGAATCTTAGTTATCGTTTAATTTGACCGATTCAGTAATCTTACTACTCAAAAATAATTAAACATAATTTAATTAGTCAAAATTAATAAAATTCTTCCGTAATTGATAAAACTCAATCGGAACCATCTATTTTAAAAATGTAACACAAAATTTCTTTATTTTGCACATCGTAAATAAAATGATTTTACTCTTACCATGAAGGAAAAAATATTTTTACATATTTAACAATCTAAGAAACATTAAGAACTAAAAAATACTATACAAATAGATAAAAAGAAGAAAAAAAAAAGACAGCGCTTTTTATAGAAAAACTAAAGAGAAGAAAGCAAATGACATGAATGAATTCAATAATTAAAATAAATTCTCAAAACTAATTTAATCACTTTTTAAGGCGCAACGAACTAAAAAGGAAAAAGGAAACATAAAGGATTATCGCTTTTTAAATGTTTTAGTTGTTGATTCAATAATCGCTTTAGAAGTTACAAAAATGAAAAGAAAAATGACGGAAAAAGTATGGAAATTATTTACGCACCGGAAAAATAGAGCCAAATGACACAGCTTGGGTTAATAAACGACTTGCTTATAGTCTCTTTATTTTCATTTACGATTTTTCGAAGATCTTAAGAAATAAAATTCAAAATACGATTGAACATTTAGAGACTTTGATAAAATCTTACTTTGGTTATTTGTGACACTAAAAAGAAAAAGGGAAAAGTTCTGTGCATTGATTTGTTTAATCAGCTCAGACTTTTTAAAAATTAATTCGCGAGACAAAGGCTAAACATTAATGTGTGTTACAGCGGGGCTGTATACAAAAAACTGCATTTTAATTTTTATATCTAATAATATAATTTTTTTCCTACAAATTTAAGAATTTGTTGCAAAATATAAAAAAATATACTTTTTAACAGAAGATTTTACATTTGGAAGGTTAGCATTTTGTTTGCTTTTTCATGTCGAACAATTGGACTACTGGTTGTTAACTTTGTCGGCTTGGGATTTCAACTTTGTAAGAACTTGCAAATTCTAGCTTATAAGCTTTGCATTGCAAGCACAGCATAAGTTGATAGAAGACAATACCTAGTTCTTTGATTTCTATTTGCGTTGTCAAATTATTTAAATGAATGGAAACATACAATTATACTAGTTTTCAGCAATTAGGTTTTGGTTTATTTTGCTTGTAGAACAATTGAGCTGCTATCTGTTTACTTAGTCAGCTAGGGAATTAAATTTTGTGAGAACTTATAAATTTAAATTTGTAAGTTTTGCATTGAAAATGCAGCATAGGCTTATATAAAACTATATCTAGTTCTTTTATTTCTATTTTCGTTGTTAAATTATTTAAGTGCAAAGACACATAGAATTAGATTATTTTTGGTTATTATTTTAGATTATTATTTGATTATTTTTCATATATAATTGGTTCGTTCTTAGTTTTTATGACACATTTTCTATGATAAATAATTTTTATGATAGTGACCAAGTCAACATTCGGAAAAAAATGAGATCATGAACTTCAGTCGTTTAAGTGTCTGTTACCTTTTGAGGCAAAAAATACGATATAAATTATATTTACAATGTATGCATATTTTTACAATGTATATGTATGTGTATTACTTTGGCTTCCTTCCTTTCCTGAACAAAAGGTGACATTCGATTAAACAACTTTACATAATCTAAATTTTTCCAATTATTGACCTGGTCACTTTTGGAAGTATACCGACAACATTTTGATTATTTGTCAATATGTATTTAGTCCCTCAAGCAAGTCATCCATATTTTTAATTTTATAATTTAAATTTTCGAAAAACTTTATTTCATAAAATATCATTCTAAAAGTTCATTTAATCATATTAGTATGACATTTGATTTCAAGTTTTGAAATAAGATTACTATTTCTTGGAAATAGTGCACTTACGTAAGTTTAAGAAAACTTTTGAGCTTAAACTTAATGGAGAAAGAATGAATAAGATTTTCTTGCAGTCTAAGTACAGATTCATATACATTTTAGGATTTTAAAAAATTGCACATTTTAATAATAGGTACTTTTTAAATTTTTCTAACTCGGGAACAATTTTTTCAAAAAAAGTTATTCACTTTAAATGGAAGATATGTTTCATTCTATATCATGGTATCTGATAGAAAACGTCTATAATTTTGCATAATTTGTATTAGATTTTTGATTAAATAAATGCAATGCTTCTACAAGGAAGTATAAACTCTTGCACCTGAAGAATTTGCATCAATAATTTTTAATAAGTTGTACTGTCTGGCTCTCACGAGATGAGACCCCGTCCTTTCTGATAACAATCTCACTGAGAGGTAATATTGCTATTGCCAGATAGTAAAAAACAACCATACTATTTTTTTACGACTATTAACCATACTCGTTTTAAGCTACTTTAAAAACTAATTATTAATTTCAACATTCTCATGAGAAATATTTACTATTTTGGATATAGTATTTTATAGCATGACTATTTTGGATATAGTATTATAGTAGTTTTGAATATTTTCTGGTCAAAATTTTTATCTTGTAAAACCAAATTAAAATTAATTTTAAATTCTTTTCGTTTAACTATTTATCTTTAATTTCCTACAAAACATGAAATATATTAATCTAATTATAATATATTATTAATCGATCCCCTAATTTTAAAAATTTTCTTAAAGTATGTAAAGAAAATTACACTTGGAAAAATTAAAAAATTGGAATTAAAATTAAATTTCGAAGAGAAATAGTTGGAAAAAATGTTTCTTCTAAGAGTTCCAGGGATCAAGGATTTTGACTACACGTAGGAAACACAAAAGATTCGTATAAAAATATTCTGCTCAAAATTTTATAAAATCAAAGAAAGCATAAATTTTGTTTGAAGCAAAATTACATCTTTTATTTGCATTTAGTCCTAAAACTAGATTACTATAATGAAAGGCTAAGATAAAGCAAAAAACAAGGGGGGTTATAGGTTACGAATTTCTCACGCCGGCAAGAGAGGTGGGTTTGTCATTTGCTTATATTTGATGTCAAAGGTGAATGGGGGCTCCAAAAATGCCCAAAAGCATGCTTACGTAACATTTAAACTGCTCTAATACAGAAGTATATAAATACGGAAAAATGAATTTTAAAATTAAAAAAAGGTGCCGAGGCACCCATAAGTATAATGCGTGATGCTATTGATAAAGTTTAAAAGAAATCGATACTTAAAAGATTTAATAATTAACCTATGGAAATCTGTTGAGTAAATAATTATGATAATAGAAAAAATGAGTCATTAAAACTTGAAATAGTTATAACTTTAATTTATATTTTTAAGCATTTAAACTTTTTTTTTAAATTATCGTTGAATCACCTTATTTAATGAACCCCAAGACATTTTATCATTAATTAAAAAAGGCATTCCGAAATAGTTAATTTTTATAATAATTTACGTAAACCATAACACACGCAATAATATTTAGGTATTATTTATGCTCATCAACTAATTATTTTAAATGGAGGGAAAAAAAACACTTGAAAAAATTTTACAACACCTTACTTGCTTTTTTTTACTTTATGGATAAAAAAAAAAACAATAAAAAATCCCCACCTATTATTTTTCTTTCTTTTTGTTTCGCGCCTAAAGAGCTCTAAGCTGATATCTAATTACGTAAGAAAGCATACTTAAAAAAGCTTGTCACAGGGTTGATTTAATGAGTTTTGATCATCGAGCTAAAGGGGTCTCCATTATTAAGCACACGACAGCTGACAAGCGGAGTTGAGTTGATGGGAGGAATTTTGTCGCTCCATTAATATCGAGCTGGGTTGAGATGTCTTCTTACGTTGAGTTTAAAAGCGCTAAATTTTCGCTTTGTCGAATTCTGCCTCGAGAAAGAATTTTCCTCTATTTTGATTGTGCCTTTTCTTTTATAATTCTTAGATCACGGTGTTCGGATATTTGTGAAAACTCTTATATTCTTTTCATAGGGATCGTAGTAAAATTGAATTCCGCAAATTTAGTGTGAGTTATTAAGACTAACAAAAGAGTTTTTTTTTTATTATGTCGATTAGTTTTTTTTTCCTGATAATTTGTTAGGATGATGATTTTTAAAATACATATTAAAATATTTTTTTTTTCCATAATTATCTGGGTTGATCAGTTGACACATAAAGAGGATGTGCGACTCTCAATATTTATCTCTGCAACTTTGTAATCCTGAACAAAACGTGAGAGTCAAGGGAACTTCTTTTAGCCTGTTTCAAGAAAAATACAAATTTATTTTCGTAGATGACTTCAAATCTGTATTTGTGTTTGCGTAGAAAAGTGCGAATATCTCCCGCGGTCAGTCCGATGATCAAAAAAGATTTAAATTCATAATTTTGCTCTGTGGAAAGTAAAAGCTAAGAGCCAGTATAAGATTTAGGCATTGTTGACAATCGAACCTATGTTATTTCAGCTGGAATTGAGCACTATACCCTCTAAATATTCCAAGCCTACATACAATATATTTTTTTTACCACCATTGAATAGTTGATTCATGCAATAAAAGTGCTGCTTGGCTATTAATATTCAGCTATATAATTTTATAACCGTCGCTGAAGAGTTGAACCAATTTTGAGTTTACGACTACCAATTTTCAACTCCGCAGCCTTGTAATTTTTAATCCAATCCAGAAGACAAAGGAACTCTTGGATCAATACCATTGGGCAAAATTTGCCTTCTTGGAGGGCTTTTTGATGGAACTTGACCGCATTTGCGTTACATGGAAAGGGAAACCACGAAAACCTTCCTCAGCTAGCATGACGGCAAGAAGACTTTAACCCATCGTTTATCACTGGGGATATTTTAAGTGAGCACTGTGGTCACCGCGAGCCAGGAGCAGAATTAGATTTTTAGCCATCTAGCCATCTTTAAGAATCGAACCCGGATCACCTCACTGGAAGGTCAGCGTTCTGTCCCTTGAGCCACCTCTACTTTGTGTTGAGTATTATGAGGGTCCGAATAATAAAGTGGATATAAAATATGAAATATGAATATAAAATATGTGGCTAATTAACAAACCACAGCCAAACATCTAGCCTCCTTTTTCAGAACTTTATCTTTTAACTGACATGGTAGGAATGCCGCATAAATTTGTGCACGTAAATTGAATGCACAATCAGTGGTTAAGCAGTGTGATTAAATCAATCCTTCTTGCATGCATCTAACATACATTTTCATTGCATGTTACATGAACTTAAGAATCTCCCACTGTTACCTCAATGGCAATGTTAACCAAAATTCATGCCTAACCCATGTACATGCATCGACTTGTAATCGAAAAGGTTTGAACCTAGAGTGCCTCAAGGGAAATAAATTATTTTAATTTATACACGCAAGTGTTTTTTTTTTTTTAAGTCTTTTTGTGACTCTGTATTATTTTTCGAAGTTTCCATCTTCAATTTATGTAAAGCTTTTCGAACTGTAAAATAATGTTTTAAATTATTTATTTTCTTTTTACACATATTTTTTCAACAATGAAATAGAATATATACTTCAACATAATACTTCATAGTTGCCACTGGGGATGTTGCCACTAATGTAAAAGTCCAGACATCACCTTCAAAATTAGTTTTAAATGAATTGGCATATTTGAAATATTTAATTCCATGTCGTCCATAATTAAAATTCGACATTCCATACGTTGTCCTTAAAGGTCAGCTAGGAGCGATGTGTAAATTAAATAGTCTGAGATTTTCAAATTCTGGGATTTGTTCGACTGTGGGATATAGTTTGCAATAAAATTAGGGATAGATGCTTAGATGAGAACTTAAGTAATAATGAACGGCTTAAGGACGCTGCTTGAATGAACTTATGATTTAAATCTGGAATAATCATTCTCATTTAGGAAATATATACTGTTAGAACTTTCATTCAAAAATTACGGTAAAATAACAGGCAGCAGTCTCCAATCATCCTAATAATCGTAGACCATGCATACAAAACTATAAGGTTTTTTAACCATTTACAACTAGCATAGTTTCAAAACCATAAATGGAAATTTAACTGGATATTGGAGCTAGGCTTTTCTTTAGGTAATGAGTACTATAGTTAGGTTGTGGTTGCTTTGTGTTTTATCAAATGAATGTGGTTTACTTAGTTTATCCGGTTGTTTCCCTATCGTAAGATAAGGGGAATACTAGAATTTCTTGGGTTAAAAAGCTTTATGGTGCTGCCATCTACGCGTGAATGTGAGTATCGTATTATAATAGTCCAGGGTCTCAAATTGGGGACACGAAACATTGGAAACTCTTGATGTGCTGAAGAAAATGGAGGATATATCGTGGTGTCAACGTTGAGACTCGAACCCATGTTCTGTTGGTGTTGATCATGAGCTTGACAGGTTAGCCCTCTCGGCTATAATATGTTCGTAGCTGCAAGGATTAGCCAGCTCCCGTTTTGTCAATTCTGAGTCCTACAGATTAGCCTTTTCGGTTAGGACATGTGCAAATTTGCAAGGAACAAAGTGGCTTCATTAGGTGCACCTAGTTGGCACGATAAAATTATGATTGTTTAACCGCGTTAAATGAAAGCAGTTACTAAACGGATTTTTTTACAGTTTCAATATCATCTTATTTATGGTTATTTAACTGTTTTGTTTGAATATGGGAAAATAACAATTAAATAAATTGTCATTTAACTATTTTTTTCATGAAATTTCTAACAGTCCAAATATATCTATAGTTCACTTTTATTAAAAAAAAATGATTTAAAAAAAAACTTATTATTATTACAAATTTTTATGAATAGATATAGTTAGATCGCAACGTTTGATATTTGTTTTGATACAACTGTATGTAATTTTCTTTTCTATTTTTAAAGCAATGTAACAAGCTATTCAAATTAATTCGATACAAATTCATACGTTTTAGCAAAATCCCTTCCTTCTTTTTGTGTTATTTTCAATGGAATTAACTATTATTTTCAGCACGTAGAGATTTTAATGCAATGTAATTTTCAGAAATGTGAATGCTTTTTTCATAAATAACATTCATGATAAATTCAAAGTCAATTTTTTTTAATTTATCCTTTCTGCTTTGAAAATTTAAAATTAATGATAACATGACAATTTAAAGAAGAATGCAGCGTTAAAACATCATTTCTAATCAAAATATTACCTCTGAGTCATTGGCAGCAAACTCTACTCTTTCTATCTCCCTATTTTTTACCCTCTCGCCCTCAGGTGGAAACCCATTCATTTTTTTACCCCTTTTTTTCCCCGTTCTTCCCTTCATTTCCTTTACCTAACACAAGGGCCTCCCCCATTTTTACCCTTAAGTTCCCCCCAGTCCCCAGAGGTACCCGGAAACGGGAGATCGTTTTATTTTTAGGATATTTCCTCTATTATCTACCTATGCGCTATTTCTTATATAGTTCCCTTTACTCCCTTTGGTTTCGTGAAGTATTTTAAAATTTTTGTCAGATACTGATGAGTCGTAGGGAATAATTACCTGTGTAAAAATAGGAACCGGGACTTTGAAGAAATTCCCCCCCCCCCCNACTCTATCATAAATGAAAACATATACTATATTTATTTTTACACTTCAACTAAGTTTAAACTAGTTAATATAATTAATTGTGTTAATTATGTAGTTCGTTTTACTCCTTTTGATCTTGTAAACTATTTTAAAATTTTGTCAGACGTTGACAAGGCGTAGGGAATACTTACCTGAGTAAAAATAGGAACCGAAACTTAGAAGAAATTTTTTCCCCACCGTCTCACTGATGACAAATGAAAGAAGAAATATTACAAAAACATAGTCGGAAACTACATATATTTTACATATGCTTTACAGACTGTGATAAATCCGTTCGTTACTCTTGTTAGGTAACCTAATATTAGTTGTGTAACCTTAAGATTAAAGAAAAAAAAAGTGCTCTTTTTTCATTTTTTTAACCCATTCGTTCGTAAAAAGAAACACCGCAATAATCGTTAAAAAAAATTTCTCTGTCATTTTTAGTACTGTTTCATAGATGAAAACATATACTATATTTATTTTTACACTTCAACTAAGTTTAAACTAGTTAATATAATTATGTTAATTATGTAGTTTGTTTTACTCCTTTTGGTCTTGTTAATTATCTTCAAATTTTGTCAGACGTTGACGAGGCGTAAGGAATAATTACCTGAGTAAAAATAGGAACCGGGACTTGGAAGAAATTTTTTCCCCACCGTCACACTGATGACAAAATGAAAGAAGAAATATTACAAAAACATAGTCGGAAACTGTATAAATTTTTCATATGTTTTAAAAACTGTGATAAATCCGTTCGCTACTCATGTTATGTAACCTAGTCTTAGTTGTGTAACCTTAAGATTGAAGAAATAAGGTTTCTTATTTTTTAACCCATTCTATAAAGTTCGTGAAGAGGAGCACCACGATGACTGATTTTTTAAAAAAAGACACTATCTTTATAATATTTTGAACTGTATCATATTTGCATATTTATTTTTACATTTCACCTAAATTTAAATTAAATATATGTAATTATGTAGTTCACTTTACCCCTTTTGGTCTTGTAAATTATTTCAAAGATTTGCCAGACATTAATGAGTCGTAAGGAGAATTACCTGAAAAAAAGTAAGAAACAGGATTTTGAAGAACTTTTTCCCCACCGTCACTCATGTTATGTTTTAGATGACAAATGAAAGAAGAAATATTACAAAAACTTAGGTGGGAAGTACATATATTTTTCATATGTTTTTACGGACTGTGATAAGACCATTCGTTACTCATAATATGTAACCTATAGTTATGATTGAAAAGATTTAAGATTTAAAAAAAATCTTAATTTTTAACCCATTTTAACCAACTTTTAACCATTAAGTTCGTTAAAGGAGCACCCCAATATTTGTTTGTAAAAAATAAATTTTCTTTGTAATTTTTAGGACTGCATTGTAAATAAAAACATACGTATTTATTTTTGCATCTCAACTAAATTTAAATTAATTAATATAATTAATTATGTGGTTCGCTTTACTCTTTTTGGTCTTTTAAAATTATTTCAAAATTTTGTCAGACATTGACGAGCAGAGAAAAAATAGAAAACGGGACTTTGAATAAATATTTCTCCCACCTTCACACTGCTGACAAATAAAAGAAGAAATATTTCAAAAATATAGTGGTCTTTTTGGTCTTTTAAAATTATTTTAAAATTTTGTCAGACATTGACGAGCAGAAAAAAAATAGAAAACGGGACTTAGAATAAATATTTCTCCCACCTTCACACTGCTGACAAATAAAAGAAGAAATATTTCAAAAATATAGTGGGGGAACTACGTTTATTTTTTTAATGTTTCACAGATTGTGATTAAGTCGTCTGTTACTTATGCATTGTAACTTAATATTAGTTATCTAATCTTAAGATCAAAAGAAAAGTTTTCTTATTTCTTAAATCATTTTATAGAGTTCGTAAAGGGGATACGACAAGAGTTGTTTAAATAAAAAGATACACTTTCTTTGTAATTTTTAGGACTGCGCAGTAAATAAAAACATATATATTTATTTTTTAAATATTCCAGTGCTTTTCAATTATGTTTAATTAGTTAATATAATTAACTATGCTGTAAAATTTACTCCTTTTGGTGTAGTTAAGTATTTCAAAATATTGCCTGACACTGAAGAGGGGTAATAAATAGTTTCCTGAGTAAAAACAGGAACCCAGATTTTGAAGAAATTTTTCCCCCAACATCGCAATTAATGCAGCAAAAACACAATTGAAAACTGTACGAACTGTACTCTACAAACCAAAATAAAGACATTAATTTCCAAGATATTGCAACCTAATATTAACTGGATAATCATTAAATTCAAAGAATATTTTACTTATATTTAACCCAGAGTGATTGTCTAAAAAATGGCGCGTTTTCTTGACGATTTTATTGATAACATTACTCGACATATTTTGAACTAATTTTGAATCGAATTAATAAACAAATAATGAGAAAGAAATTACTCATTGGGATGGTAATATAAGGCTTTCTTTTAAGATGAATAAAACTGACAGTCTTGATAAATCCAATAATTTTTATACCATTTGCATAAAATCTGAGCAGTTCAAATAAAAAAGCAACATTAAAGTATTAGGTACATGTATGATTGTATACTTTCAGCAGCGAATATCTACAATCCCATAGTTGCTTATGTCAAAAATATATGGCAAATCTCGTTTGATATTAGTTTGATAATTACACTTGCCCGGTATTCTTTACACTGATGTTTTTTTAAGGTCAAGAGCCTCTGCCCAGTATACATTTGATCTGTATTCCGAACACTGATGTTTTTCATTATCCATACTAATCGGATATAAAGTATCGAACAAATATTAAAATATCAGAGAATAAATTAATATCAAATCGGTATAACAAATACTTTTCATCAAAGCGACAATGTGATTGTTGGCATTCATCAGATTTCGGTCATTTACGGGAACATATATATATATATAACGTACGTAAGTACTTTTATTTTGACCTTCTTTTTACTTTTATTTTAACCTTATTTTATTGTAAGTAAGTTTTATTTTGACCTTCTGTTCAACCCTTTTGAAAAGTGCAATAATATGGTTCAAATTAGCTTCAAGTTAAGGATGCATTAAATTCGAACAATATTATGGTACAACACGTTGCAAAAATTTTAATATCGTAGCGCCAAAACTGCATGTTTTGACTTGTTCTATACTAAATTTTAACTTAATCCATACTAGTAAATAATTTAATTTAAATCTTACTGTCTAAAAGCATTAAGTGTTATTTGCATATATTAGTAGCTTCTACAGCTTGACGTACAAAAAGAATCAAAGCGTAAAAAAAGAAATTTACAAATAATATAATTCTCTAATAATAAAGTAAATTTAGAATCATTAATCTGGCATTACTAAAATGTGTGAAGCATTCGATTTTTTCTATTTTTCCGTCTAGTTTGAGTGCAACAAGTGATCCCTTTCTCTCTTTCTTTTTTAAATAAATGAAAAATTAAGCACTTGCGGTATCATTAAAGATTCAAATGAGGAAAATGAACTGGGCTTTTATTAAAAGAGATAGAAACTTTATAGAAAATGGAAACAGCAAAGAAAATCGGCGAGAAATTTGGCTGCGTTCCAGAAAAGGATAAAGAAAATTTACGGAGAAAAAGTATTTTTTTTTCACTGACTTCCTCTTAATCAAATAAAACCATCTTTAAAATGAAAGTAATGCTTCGATAAAAAAAAATTTATGTAAAAAAAAAAATTTACATTGAGTGTAAAAGATAGTTAAATTCGTAAATAAATAAAAGGCATTAGTTTTTTCTTTTCTTTTTTATTTACTCCAAATGATGTTAGAAACGAATAAATGAGATTTATATTAGTCAAGTGTAAAGCTGTTAACTTAACTAATCAATTAACGTTAATTTATTAATTAGATTATCATTATTTTCTTTAATTTTTAATTAGCTTTGTTATAATTTAAACAATTCCGGTGTAAAATACTACCAATAATCAATAAATAACAAGTATATAACAGGATAAAGAGAACTGAACTTTGAAAACGATGGTTGTAAATTTGAAGTTGTATTTTATTCCATTTTCGGCCAAAGGTGAGTTAAACTCGCTATTTCAATAAATATTTTTCTATTAACACTGTGACGTATATTTTCCACTAATTTTATTTATTTATTTATTTATTTATTTTGTTCTGCAGACATCTATAAAATATTAATACTTCAATTGGAGTAAACACTTTCTGTTAAGAAATTTTTAAACTACGATAGTCTATTAACTTGAAACGGTTACTAACAATTTCGACTTTTTGAAAATTTATAACTATTCCATTTCAGGTTAATCAGATGTCCTTATGATGGATTAAAGTTGCAAACTCTGCAAAGAAGTAAAAACAAAACAAATTTCACAAAAAACTAGGGTTCGACTAAGGGATTCGTCCATTAATTTGGCCAATGGTACATATGCGCACCATTTTACTTTTTAAATAAACTATAACTCATGCATGAAACTTTTTTGTGTCTTCATGAATGTAATTTAAGCACATTTCCATGAAAATAACACCACTTTTTAGAAAATTTCTATGCTTGATCTAAAATGAGTTAATGACAGTGATTGATTTTAAAATAGTTCAAAATATTCGTCTCCAACTTGAGAAAGAAAGTTTTTTCTCACGTGTATATTTGTTTTAGTCTTTAATACAATGCAGTTATTGATGTGGAAATCAACATCTCCAACTGTTTTTCTTGAAAACTTTTTGCGCGGGCATGCTTTTTTTTCTTTCTCTTTTTAAATGACACTGCAGTGATTGATTCGAAAACTCTTAAAAATATCGATGTCCAACTTTAAAAGTTTATTTTATTTATTTATTTATTTTTTTGTAAACGTCACTGCATATTCCGAAAGGGAAGGATAGAGGATTGTTCTATATGATTTCAACTTAAGAAGTGGACTTCAAGTAATGCCACGTTCCGAAATTTAAAAAAGTAAGAGTTTGCAACTGGATCTGCAGCATTTGAAAGTTATAGACTTTTGAACTGGCATGATTGTTTGCCTGCCGACTTGTTTCGTTTCAAATTTATAGACTTTCCCTTATGTTAATGTGTTAATGTGACTCTGGACAAGTTTTCAATGCTTAGTACCTGAGTGCGAAGCACTCAGAAATTTTAATGATCTGCCTCAAAAGTATTAAAGAGTTCGAGAGTCAATGGCATGATAGTCAAAGCTGGGTATTTGTCAATTACAAAAATAACAACAAGATCTTGAAGCTTAACAAACCATACTTTATAAATAGCGATAGGATTGGAAAAGTGGATCCTTCTATGGCTCAATGGATTTGCTTTCTTCAAACAAGGGCTTCAGTTATTAGCATATTTTAAGTATGCAATGCCATTTACGTCTGACTTCATATGGTACTCTTATCAACAGCATTGAAAAGTCATTCATAATTGAATTTACAGCTATCAATGTTCAAATCTGTAGCCATGTAATTTGGAATTCAACCAAGAAGACAAGAGGACTATTGAATTCATTGGGACCAGTGTGCTCTTGTGATGGACTTTCTTGAGTCAAATGTAATTCTTATTTGCGTTACATGGAGAGAAAAACTGCAATAATCTCCCCTGCTTAGCATGATGATAAGGGTGGACTTTTTTTAGATTTAAACTCAACATTCAATCCTCTGGCGAAAAAATAAGCGTGCTGTAGTTGTCAGTCATGCATACTGCGATTGCTTAATGCAATTGCTTAATGCATTTCATCCTTTGACGCAGAAATTTCCTTAAACATATTTTTCGTATTACCTTAGGTCGAAATAAGTGAAAAATATCATGTTTAACACTTTAATAGTTTATAGGTAGGTAACACAGCGTGAGACACCGGTGTCATTTTCTACACTTTTTCAAATACTAATTCAATTCATTAAAGTTTCAAATTTGCTCTCATAATTGCAGTTATTTAGATCTAAGAGAAACAGTAATTCCCCATTAAAATTTCTTTAACTTAAAAAATCGATGATTGATAAATTAATTTTTTTAATAATTACTTATTTTCGCTTTTATATTTTAGTGGAAATATAATTCCGATAACCTAATAGATTTTTTAATAACTATTAGACAGTTTTTTTATACTTGAAAAGCACCAAAATATTTTTTGCTTGCATTTAAAGCTTTAAAAATGAATATAAAAGTGATACCGGTGACCCATCTGAGTCAAAAGGTTAAAAAACAAACTGCAATTCCACAGATATAATTTTTTCTTGTTCACATGCTTTGCGAGTGCTCTCTATGGTAAAATATCAATGTTCATAAAAAAATATTAAAAATTCAGTCATATTTTAAGTCCTCAAGCTTTGCGTATTGATTTTTGAAAACTATTTGAAATTACTGTTATATGATAAATATTATTAAACGAAGTATACAAACTTGAAAATATGAAGGTATTCCTAGTGTTATGCAAATTTTCATATATATTATTACAATCACTCATAGTTTCCATGTTTTATAATCATAAGAACATTACTTTTAAAAACGAGAGCAAAAAATTCCGTAATTGATTGTATTTGCATTCACGAAACAATATTTTTTGCGAAACTTAGATGGAAAAATAAAGTATGGTCACTTTATGGAAGAACCAATATTCCCTACGGTCAATTTTTAACTTAGAGATACGAGTGTTTTCAGCGATTTTCTTTTCAGGAAGAGAAGCTGACACAAGGGGTAGATTTGAATTGCTTTTCGAGCTTTCCATTTCAAGAAGAAACTGTTTTTCCTGAAAACCTCTTTAAAATGAATAGTATTTTTTTTTTTGAAAACTCCTACTCGATTTCAGAGTTTGACCCAACAAAAAAATAATCGCTTTTGCTTATACACGACTTATTTGTTTTCCTATTATATGATAAACATATATTTGTGAATTTATTTCATAACCAAACATTTTCCTTTTATTTTAAATTTTTTAAGAAAAATGCAAATAAACTACTAGAATACTTTATAGGAAGATCTTGTTCAAATAAATATTATGAATCATATTGTTACTATGTAGAAATCTAAACGAAATTTTTTAATGACTAAATGTGCTTTTATTAGCAGAATTTTCACAATTGCTTTTAACATATAAAGCACATTTTTAGATCTTAGATAACATTTTTAACAATATTTACTAGGTTTTAACAAATAAAACAAAATTGGAAACTTTAATAAGAAAAATGACAAAATTAGTTTCAATATTTTTGTCTTATAATATGCTTATTTATAGTAAATTTCAATTATGTATCTATTTCAAGCCAGTTATTTTAACTCATTTTTACTCAATTTTGAGAAACATTTTTACAGTGCTTAAAATATTCTTATGTTAGATGCATTACAAGCTTTAGTCCATTGTCGTCGGGCTCGCAATGTGAATATTTTGTTTGTGTTTGTGTATCCAAAAAAATCAAAATGCAATTTGCTGTTGGCAAAGAAGTTTTCTTGAAAGCAACCAGACTAATGCAGATGTTTAACTAGATAGAATCCACTGATCTTTTAATTACATTTTTGATTGTCTTATTCAACACATGGGAATAAATACAATAATGGTATTCATCATTAAATCCTCATACTGTTCATGTGCCGTCCTCTGGGTTATACAGATTTCAAATTAAATTTTTTTAGTAAACATTTTGCAGTTTACAATGATTTTTTACATTTTTAAACCTAAGTGAATTAATTATTTTTGTGTAATATTGATTTTTCATGGGATTTTTACATTGATATACTTTTTAAACCATTTAGATTTCTATAAAAATATATTCTAATAATTATTGCTGCAGTCCAGTGTTATCTTCTTGGGTCTTACAGACATCAGATTCAGTGTTATCAGTAACCATATCACAGTGTTCAGTGGTTTTTCTTTATATTTTCCTTCATATAAAATTACCCATCTTTCAGTAATATGAAAGCTTTGTATAATTTTTAATTTTTTTAGCTCATCTAAATTTTAAAAAATTTTATTTTAAAAATTCTATTAAATTATAAAAAGTCTTCGTATTTTCTAGTATAAAATAACACAGGATACAATAGCGACATTTTTAATTAGATTTTAATCTAGCCATATTGTTAGAACTAAATGCAGACTGGTTTTTAATCTCTCTTTAAAGAAAAGCTCGTTCCGACGTTAACTTTGATCTTTAAGGTACCAAGCGTTTGATATCTGTGAATCTTCCACAAAATTTATACGCAGTAGAAAATTTTCCAGAACATTTTTATTTAAAGAGTGAACATGCTTCGGCTACGGTGTTTGAACCAATAATTAATTAAAGGCTTCGACACCGGGGCTCGATGAGGCGTCTTCGAACCCCCACTTAGCAAGAGGTAGGATTAAAGAGGATTTCTAACAGTTTTGCAAAAGGATCTTTATACCGTTTTGCATATGTAAAGCCTATCCTTACCCACATGCTGCTGTTCGACTAAATTTCAACCTAACCTTCCTGCTGTGCTTGGACTAGGATCGCGAAGTTGCAACCTACGATTCACAAAGGGAGGAGCTTGGACTCCTAATCCCGATCAGACTCCAGGACGTCGAAAATAGCTAATATTGTTTGGCGAATCTCGAATCTTGATGAGTTCGGGAAGCAATTAAACGAAAATGGCTTCGATTCCCGAAAACCATGAATAGGAGTAGATTGTTTGTGTAGCCGTTTTGTCTTCAAAATGTTTGAATCATATCTGGGAGGGAGAAACAGACGTTGAAAATCCCCAAAGAAGGAAAAGGAACCAGAAACATCCTCTTTTAGGGATATTTTAGAGGGAAAAGATGCAAAGAATGATTAGTTGGGAAGATAGGCGAAGGAAGTGATTCTTGCAGGATTAGATGAGAATTCTTCACTTCTAGACAACAAAAGGAAATTTCGGGATGAAAAGAATTTGGATCCGGAAATTTTCTGGAAAAGGCTTTTGATAAAATGGATGTAATTGGTAGCGCGAAGGATGAAATAAGGAAAATTGTCGCAAGTCTTATGAAACAGTTTTACTGCATTTTTAGATGTCGCGATGTTGTTTAATTCATGATATTTTCAAATAGTGGTAGAAATCGCTGTCTCAATTGTATCACTTTTTGCTCTAAGTGCAAATCTTCAATTTAAAAATAATTAACAAAACAGAAATCGCGATACTATTAATCCTGCTGGTTCAATTATTTGGTAATTTAGTAACTGCTCAGATTCACACAAACTGGAATATGTTCAAAATTTCTCGAGTCACTATACAATAAACTTTAAATTAAATTCCTTAGTAACTCAATCCTCAGTATTTAATTAAAAAACTAATCATAATTGGTTTTGATATACCAATAATAATTGAAATCTATACTCACCTATTAAAGGGTGAAAGAATTTTCAATAAAATTCCTATAAATGAAATTATTTAGAAAACTTTATGCTTAATGTAAAATAAATTTACGAAATGAAGTAAAAAAAAATACATGAAATATATTACTGTGAATTTAGCAATGATATATCACATTTTAATTAATGACCTCTTCACATTTATCAAATCTCTTTCTGCTTTTTTTATATAATTAAATGCAATTTTTTTTAAATATCTTTATAGACATCTTAAGAAATTAAATGCATGTAAAAACACGAACTTAGAATTTCATAGGATATTAATAAATGACATGAATGTATTTTTGCCATTTATTAAGTATTTATCAAACTCTGAGTTTTACAAATACATTAAAAGTCCGTTATAACTACAGCTCACAACAGCACAAGGAAAAAATGAGTTAATGATTGAAAAGAAAGCTTTCCAATGTTTTGATAAGAAACATACATTAATCCATTGGTTTTTTGCTGATGATTGTAATATCTGATCTTTTGAATGTATGAAATAATTGCTTTTATTTCTATAATATTTATAGTTATTCACGATTCTTCACAATTAAACCATTTAATTACGATTAAACAATTAAACTCTAGTAACCCGTATCGTCACACAAATTTTCGCTTTCGATAAATATTTTTTTAAAGTTTATTTTAAGAAGAAAGGCACAATTCTTTCATTTGTGTCTTATAATTTTTTCTAACTAAACTTTCCATAAAAACGTGAACGTTTTTTTTCACTTTTTGCAATAAAAGGTGATTAGGCACAGTTCGCATATGACGTAAGCTCCTTAATAGAAATTGGATACACTGTAAAAAATTCCTGATCAAATTACGGTAAAAAGTACTGGCACAATGAGTACCGGTACTTTTTATCATAAAATCCACTTTTATCGGAATATGTTACGAATAAATAATTTGATATGCCGTAATGTTTTATAGTAATAATTACCGTAAAATCACTAAATCACTCTAATTAAATAAATATTATAGAAAAAATTATGGTATAATATTTTACGGCGAAAATGAAGTTTAGGTTAAAATGGATTTTTCGGGTGAGGCATCCAAAGTGCCGGTATTTTAAACCGTAATTTGATACAGAATTTTTTACAGTATATGCGATTTGCTGATGTTTACAGACCCTAAGAATGGAGATTTAAAATCATTAAAAAATGTGCTTACGTAATATTTGATTTGAATGGCCCCTAACAAGTATGTTTATCAAAAAAATAAGTTGACTTCATGCATAAATTTACTGATTTTCCAATTGTAAATCCAATTGTAAGTTATCCAATTGGAAAAACAGTTTTCTAAGTTCACAGAACACGCAACACTTCACAAAGCACAGATGGTTTAAAAATATAAAATAATGCAGTAAATTTTAAAGATTTAACTTTATTTAATAATTTTCTAACTGTTCTTTCCATTTCGCCTAGTTTATTTCAAGTCGATTTTATTTGATAGGTCTATACTTACACGTTATATCTTAATTAATTTCAGCTATCAACTTTCAGCTAATAACTCATGGTTAATTATCCGTGTGACAAAACACTGAATAATGCATTATTTTGCCACAAAGAATGTATTTAGTATCCTGTTATTGATAAGGTATACGCACTTCTGCCATTGCCTTCCTACTCCTCTTGCTCTGAAAAGGTTTAATAATAAATCACTTAAAAAGTATTTTTAGCGGACAGATAAAGAAATAGAAAGACAAATAAAGTCATGGAAGGTTTCATGTTTATTTGTATAACTTTTATAATATCTATGGACTATAAATAAATAACCTATAAGAGATTGATTAATTATATTTTATAAAGATTTGAATAACTTGGAATGTTATAAGAATTAACAAGTTTTAAGATTTTAGATCTTGCAATTTTTTTAATCCCATTTCAGTTTTTCTAATAATTTAATTTTGTTAATTACAAACTGTTTAACTTTTCGTCTAGTGACTGAATTTCGAGAACTAAAATTAACTTTCATGGGTATGGTAACATAAACTTAAAATATTGTCTGTAAAAATTAATTAGCATATTAGTTTCAAAATTATTAAATTTTCAATTGCGATTTTTTATAACTTAAAATCATTTTAACAAGTAAATTAGAATTTTAAAGGGTTGTCTTTTGAACCATTAGGGTTGCATTACAATACCGATCAATAGATAATAATTTTGTAGACCGTACATCAAATAAATAAATAAACTTTCAGCAAGTGAAATTTTTTCTTCTACCATTTGTAGACAATAACAACAGTAAGCACCACAACAAGTTTTCCGCTTCTTAAAAATATCTTTAAAATAACCTTGTTTAGTTGTCTAAATCTATTAAATTCATAAAGCTATTATAAATACGGTTAAGAGTTGTAGTGGAGGGGGTACAATAGGGGATGCTTTTTCCAATTGGTTTTTCAATATTTTTTTTGTTGTTGACTATTTTGCAACTTTTTAGTAACCGTAAAGTTTCAAAAATAAAATTAAAATCTTTGTCAGAAACTGAAAACTAAATTTAATATAATATATAATGTTCATATTTGTAACAATGGCTTACTTTCTATTCAACATTAACTTATGCTTAGAGTTCAAATTATATTAGAAAAATCTTACTTTAAAGTGATTGAGAATTTTGAACCCAATGAAGTTACACTGTTAGAAGTTCAATTCTGAAATTACGGTAAAATAGCCGGAACAGTCTGTTCATCTAATTAATCAGAAAATTTTTGGTTCGAAATTTCTTTTACCTTTACGGTTTTGAAACCGTTTACAACTGGTATGGTCAAACAACCGTAAAAGCAAAAATTTATGGTTTTGTAACCATTTACTACTAACATAATTTCTAAACCATAAAAATAAAACTTAAGAAGATATTGGAGTTCAGTGGGAGATGCGTCTTTTATAGTGAATGATAGTTTCGTATTGTCCAGGATCACTGATTAAAAGGTGCAGAAAGCTGGAAATTCTTCACGTGTTAAAGAAATGGAAGAAATACAGCGGTGTCATCGGGATTCGAACCCTTGTTCAGCTGGTCATGAGATTAACTCATTTATCCTCTCGGCTACAGTATGCACCTACTGCACGAAACAAAATGACTTCAAAATGTGAGCCTTGTTGGAACGGATAGAATTCGGGTTGTTAACCGTATTAAGTAAACACAATCAATAAACGTTTTTTATTACACTTAACAGTTTGAATTTAATCTTTTTTTCTGGTTATTTGACTCTTTTGGTTGGATATGGTAAAATAACAACTAAATAAATTGCTGATTAATTTTTACTGAGAAAATTTTAACAGTGTAGAAACAAAAAAAAATCTGCAACAATTCTACATCTAATTTTCACAACAAAATGTCCATACCTCTGTGACTAAAGAATTTGCCACTACAACAGTCTGTAACATTTACGTAGCAAATATTTTGATTTTTATTTAAGCTAATTTCAGATCATAATAATAAATCTTAAAACAAAACACTTTGCATAACAGTTTAATTATTAATAATGTATAAACAGGGTTAGTCACACCTCAATATTTAAAAAGGTTGCATATTTGATTGAGCATTCCCATGCTTTTTGTCTTTGACGATTTAATGACAGACTTCCAAGAATTTCTGTATTGTTACAGGAAAAGAAACTATAGAGAAAGACAAATGAAAGCCATCACAGATGTTATGGGTGTCATTTCTTGGGCGGGGACAAAACAACATCCCACTACTAACGAGGACATTTATTGTTATTAATGAGAACTTCATTTTGGGTTAATTGGCACTCTGGAGTAAAACTTTTCAACCAGCATAGACTACTTACCTTGCTATAAATGTTTTTCTTAAACTTTATTCTTGTTCTTCAATTTCATTTGCCATTTTCATCGAAGTAGGATACAAATGAACCAATTACGTGAAATCAAGGAAATGAATCCGCGTTATTGGTACTTAAGAGTTTCCTGGAAAATATATGTCAACAGTTTGGGCGTTTTTAGAGAACCTTTAAAGACGTAACATCTATCGAAAAATATAACAGTGTTGTAATTTTGGAGGAAAATAATTGAAAGTATACTTGGCTTTCTGTCATAGTTCAATAACATTCTTATTTTTATGCGGATTTTTTATTGTTAAAAAGGAACAAATAGTTAGAAATTTCTCGGAAAAAAATGGTCAAATAACAATTTAATAATTAATATATGGTAAAATAACAATTTATTAATTGTTATATGGTAAAATAAAATTTTATTAATTGTTATATGGTAAAATAACATTTTATTAATTGTTATTTAATTGTTATTTTACCATATTCAAACCAAACAGTCAAATAACCGTAAATATGATGGTTCAAACACTTAACTGGGGAAAAGAACTGTTTATTAATTGCATTTAACTTATACGGTTAAACTACCAGAATTTTATCTCACCAACTAGGTTCACCGAATGAAGCCACTTTGTTTCTTGCAAATTTGCACACGTCATAGCCGAAAGGTCTGATCTCTCGGACTCAGGACAGACAAAATGGAAGTTGACCCAGCGTTGACACAATAATATTACTTCCATTCCCTTCAACGCATAAAGAACTCCCAGTGTCCTGCACTCAAAACTTCAATGCCCATTACCTAACGCTAGGACTAGCTCCAATGTACAGTTAAATTAATTTTTTTATGGTTTTGAAAACACGCTGGCTGTAAATGGTTAAGATACCGTATAGTTTTGTATTTAAAGCTTTTTTAACCATACTAGTTGCAAACGGTTTCTAAGCCGTAAAGGTAAAAAATGTTCTTGCCGCAAACTTTACGGTTATTTGGATGGACAGACTGCTGTCGGTTATTTTACCGTAATTTTAGATAAAATATTCGAACAGTGTAGACTATTTACCTTGCTATTAATGTTTTTCCTAAACATTATTCGTGTTTTTCAACTTAATTGCCGTTTATATCGTAGTAGGATAAAAATGGACCGATTATATGAAATCAAGGAAATGAATCTGCTTTAATTGGAACATGGGAGTTTCCTAGGAAAATACGCATATGTCAACTGTATTGGGCGTTTTTTTTTTAAAGAAAAAAGAAACTTTAAAGATGTAACATCTATCAAAAAGTATTACAATGTTGCAATTTCGGAGGAAAATAATTTAAATAATATTTGGATTTCTGACACAGTTCAATAACATGCATAATTTTATATTATTGCTTGAAAGTACGCACTAAGGAATCATAAAATGATATTTAAAGCAGAGTAAATAAAAATTATTTAAAAAAAACTGTCCAATTATTATAGAGATTAATTGCAGTTATAACCGCGTAAAAAATATTAAAACTAGTTTACTTGACAAAAGAACAGGAAATAGTACACTGAGAAAAAAAGTATGGGCATACTATCAGAATATGGTAAAATTTGCCATATTTCTAGCTCTATGAGAACAAACACCAAAAATCTCGTTGATTTTTACCAAAACGCTTTGGTAATGATTTTGGAAAAAAATTTAAGGTTTATTAAAATTGATAAAATTGGTAAAGGTTTGGTAAAATTTTAAATTTTTTTTAAATTTTAAAATTTTTCTTAGTGAATTTTTTAAGCCTGAGAGTGCGTGTCTTTTTCTTAGTGGCACCATCTATGGCTAAGAATAAGACTCCAGCCACACACACACATCACAGTCCGTTTATGGGGCAGACCCAGTCATACATCCATTCATTCATCTACAGATCGTAATTTTGATGAGAACTAGAGAATGATCAATCTCCAATTCCCCTATAGATGTGATTTGCTATGGGAACATGGAGGACTCTGTGACTCTACTGATATAACGTGCACCAGTCACCATTTTCTAAACGGGAAGTCTACATTATATTAGTTTATGAAAAATTTGAGTTCGTAGGAAAAAGAAAACTTAAAGCAAGAAAGTGCATTTTAGCACATTTTAATTATTTACTACAACAATTGATTAGGTTACTAATTTGATCTTGAAAAACTTCGATCGATCCTGACCATCGCACAATAATTTATTTACTTTACGTTTATTATAATCAATTGTTTACTTACTTAATGCACTGAACCTTGTGCTATCGAGTTTCTAAATAATATTTTAAATTTAATAATGCTACAATTTATATCAGTTTACTTCCGTTTTTATTAAAAAATTAGGAAAGCTATAAAATTATATTTCTTAACTTCTTTTGGAAAAATGTTTATGTGCTTTTTTAAACAGATTAATTTACGACCCTTAATTCTTTTGAAACTTTTATATTTATATCGTACCTAATTACTGTAAATATTCAGAAACGTTTATTTTTAAATTTTTTACGCTGTTAAATGAAAATGCATTTTCCTAAAGCTTTAGAAATAAGTTTTTACCAAATAATTATTGTACACAAACGTAGGATGAAGACCAAATATTTCATTTTATTCTCAAATAAACTTATATATTTTTTTTAAAAAATCAAATATAAATTCTCCAATTACGTTTTTCAGCTTAGTTGATTCTTTCGTACAATTTCTTATAGCGATCACACGCTGTGTTTTTCTCAAAAATAGTTCACTTTTCTAAAGAAAATTTAAAGTTTCCACGCAATTTATTTATTTATTTTTTCATTTGTGAGTGACAATGGTATCTGAATTTCCCATGATAATGGTGGTACACACTTCTCGAAATTAGCTTTTAAAATTCTCACAACTACAGATTCTCTTTATTTTACAATTTTTTCCCCTTAAATTTATCCTTTATTGTTTTAGTGCTTTAAATTGTTCTTTCTCTTTTTTTCCCTTCGTATTTCTGAATATTTTTTCTCTCTCTATTCTTTTAATTATTTTTTGTTTGCCAATGTTTACTTTTCAATGTTTTCTTCGAATTTAATAATAGCCTTTCTTGGAATCAAGATTAAATTCTACAATACTTTTTTTTCTTCCAAGAATTGAAAAAAACTCGATGGAGCATAACAGCGAATAAATTCCTTTGTGGGTGATGAAACAAACCATTTTTAATGCTTTCACTATTTATTTTGCATAATCAAATACAGATTATAAAAAAACAAGGTTAATGTTTGGTTATTGACTTATTAAAAAAATTTATTTTACGTTTATGAGATAAAAGTTTAATCTTAATAAGCCTTTAAAATATAATTATTACGAGCAGAGAAAAGATTGTGAAACATTAAATATTTTATCTACTTAGAGGTAATTAGTACGCATTATTTATTATTGAATAATAAATAGTGTGTAATAATTATTGCACATTTATTATATGCAGTATACTCTCGATATCTCGAACTTCGATATCTCGAAAAACTTGTTATGTTAAAAAAATATTTTTTCCCTTGGCATTATATATTATTATACATACACATTTATTAGTACTTATTCTTATGTTTCAGAACTCCACTTTTTAGAGTACTATTTTAAAATATATTTTTCTACTTTTTAGAACATATTTAGTTCTGGACTAGCCATCTCGAAAACTCGCTATCTCGAAATTTTCTTAGCGTCCCTTCCAATTTCAGATATCAAGAGTATACTATACTTTTTCAATATATCATTATAATAATTAAAATTTTAATTTCGTGCTAATCGTATTTTTTACGAAGCGAATAATTCTATTTATAATGTCATTTAAAATTACGTCATAAAATTATGATTTTTTGTTATTAAAATAACTTTCATAGAAATGTTTTAAAAATTTATCTATCTTACAATACAACATTTATTATATATAATATCTTTATAAATATATATGTAATCACAAATAATTTTTTACATGTATTTAGTTATGTTTGGATAAACGATTTGCAAGTATGTCAAATGCGCAACAACAAGTATGGGTAAAATATGTATGATTTACTGATAAAGTTAAATAGATATGGCGACAAACGTAGAAATTAACATTAATTCTAACTTTTTACAGCTGTTGAATCCATACTTTCTAGATTGTGGCAGCCCCACAACCACATGACGGTCACAAATTTAAAGCATACGTCTTTTGTTCATAATTTTTTTTTTTTTAAAGATAAAAACTTTCTGTTCTTTTATATATTTCTTATCTCGTTAATTAATTAGTATATATAAGGTTAGCTCTTCGAACCCATTAATGAGAGTACGTGATAATCAGATGATAAGATCATAAGTTATTAAGTTGTTCCGTTTTCAGTTTGTGCAATGTTCTCCGATCACATTTCTTTGGAAAATTATTAATTATGCGTGTACCCAAGGCTAAATTTTTTATAGTTTTTTTTTGATAGACCAACATGAATATGTTGATCACCATCATACATAAGTTAACATCAAAACCCATCATGCTTTTTGAGGGTATTATCAAAACTAACCAACACCCCATGATAGGTATTGGAGCAAGTTTATGTTGGACAAACATGAGCAAAATTGTTTGATGTTTCAATAAAAAAACATCATAAACCAACATATTTTATTGGTTTCCAAGTAACTGTAATTAAACCCCAAACTAGAAAAAAGTTTATAAGTTTCTATTTCAGGTGAGCGTATCCATAAATTTTTCTCAAAATTGACTTTTTCTACTTTTTATTTTTTGAAAGCTTGTAGTATGTAAGACCATAAGTTAAATTATTTTTTTCCAGAATCTGAATTTTTAAGGGATTACCTACATTTGTAACATACATCCCTTTTGAACTACAATCACGGTTTTCAATAAAATCTTCAATGAAGTTGTAATCAATCAATGAAGTTGTAATTATCCAATTCAATTCCTGTTTTCTCGTTTTGAGAGATAAAAGATGATTCACTAATCGGAATAACTACAGATTTTTTTTTAATCTTAATTTTTAAAAAAAACAATTACTCAAAAAAAAAAAAAAGAAAAATGAATTTCTAAGCATTTTTTTTTTTTTTTTTTTTTAAAAAAAAGCTTTATGCTAACGATTTCGATTATCTATAATCTCACACAAAGGAAACAGGAATCGAATGAATGGATTTGGCCGCATAGATACAAAGATGCTGATAAGTCAGGTTTACAGAATAATATTATTGAATTTGTGTATGTGCGTGTTGCGTGTTAAAAGAACTCTGTGTTTGTAGCTATAAATTTTCCAAAATATTGAATTTCAGAATTTCATTTTAACATCAAATTTTATAAACTGAGCTTCCAGAAAACGCAGAAAAGTAAAGATTAAGTTTCAAAAAAAAAATTCAGGATGATATCAGCACATAAAGGGGATATTTCCTTCTGTTAATATTGCCACTTTTTTCAATTTAGAAACTTCTGTGTCACTGCTGTGTTATTTAAAATCTTACGATCGATTAATGCTTTCAGATATTTTCAAATATTTCACTAAATATTTTGGAGAGAGTTGAACCATAATATAGTTTTCAATTGTTACAACCTTAATACGCTCTGTAAAAAATTCCTGTTCAAATTACGGTATAAAGTAACGGTAATTCGAGCGCATCATCCGTAAAACCCATTTTTACTGTAAAATACTACACCGTTATTTCAGATGCTTTTTTTCGTAACATTTTCCGGTATAAATGGATTTTACGTTAAAAATTATCGTCACTCTTAGTGCCGGTACTTTTTACAGTAATTCGATCAGGAATTTTTTACAGTGTGGTGCTGTATTGAATAATGATGTTTCACCTCATAAACTTGATTACACGATACTATGCTAAATGGAACCAAAATATGATTCAATTTAGCACCATATTAAGGTTGCAACAAAATTTGCACCGTATTCTGCGTCTAGCTATTGGTATAAGGGTTCAATCTTGAACTAATTTTTCTGAAAGTATATGTTTATATTTTCAAATTTACTATGCATTTTTAATGCTTTAACAAATTATTTATTTTTAAGAGAAAAAACTAGAGATTATTTTTTTTATCTAGTCATCAGATAAAAGTATTTTGTCTACCTTTGTTTTTGTTTAATTCTTCTTTTTTCAAAGTTCTTTACATCAAATACCACAACTTAATGCGACATAAAAAGAAGCTGACAAATAATGGTGTTACTTCTGAACTAACAGGCGTAGCTGAAAGTCTCAAGACAAGATCAATGTTTTTTTGACAGCATAATTATCGTTAATGTAGTGTGAGTATAGGGATGTTGTTGGCAACTTTAAGGTGGCCTCATTGTTTGGGGTGTCGTCGCGGAAATGTTGAAGTTGTATTAAACTGATTTTAATGTTATTCTTACTTTTTCTTCATACTTAAGCAATATTTTAGATAATTAGGATAACTTTCCTTATTTCTTTCAGGATGGTCGATTTTCAAAACTTATTCTACATTTTTTTTTTTTTATTTTTTNTTTTTTTTTTTTTTTTTTTTTTTTTTTTTTTTTTTTTTTTTTTTTTTTTGCGTGGGTGAGTTTCTGAAAAGAATGTGACTAACATAGTATAGGATATAGTTTCTTATAAAATTTGTAATGAATACATTTGAATTTTTGAGAACTCAAAATGAGTTAGTATATTTTAGAATAACTACATATATTTCTAATTGATATTTTAGTACGCACTTCAAATACTAGATTATAAATGCTTTAAAATTTCTTATAAAAATAATGCTCAAGTATATATTTTATAACGCCCGGTGGCTGAGCGGTAGCTCTTCGCGCTGTCGTGCCACAGGTCCCTGGTTCGATCCTCGGGCCGGGCAAAGTTGACTCAGCCTTTCATCCCTTCAGTGGGTCGATAAATGAATACCAAGCATGCTTGGGAACTAAACACTGGGGGTTCCGCGTTCGGCTGACCACCTGACCGGAACATCTGCTCCTGCACCCCAGAGACCAAGGTCAAGAAAACTGAGATGGGCACAGTAGGCCTTGGTCCTCTATGGGCTGTCGCGCCACTGAGTTTAGTTTATATATTTTATATTTTTTTTTAAAAACAAGTTTGCAATTTTCAAATTATACATAATTTTAAATGTGTTAGAGTAAGTACTTCTGATCTTGATTTTAAATAGAGATTGGAGTAAGATCTGTAAATGCTATTCATCTACTCACTTAAAGCGTTTCGATTCTAAATATAGCATTTTAAGGTGCATTCAATCAGAAATTATGTAAATAAAAAATTGAAATTTAAGATTTACTCAATTGTTCATATTATTTTTCGTTACTGAAACACATTTACCTTTGAAATGCTGTATAAGGCATGTAATCATTTCTGATATTTTGTGTTGCTCTTTTGTTCGAATAAAATGGCTCAACACTACAATGACACAGTTCAACCACCCCAAATATCTCTATATTAACTTGTTGGAAATGCAATGAAAAATGTAGAGGAAAAAAATAACAAATATATTAAACTAAATTTTTTAAATTTTTTCTTTCTCATAGATTTTAATAGGTAATTTTTGTCTAAATACTTAGTAAAATGTAAGGAAATTATTGAGCGAACTTTTCAAAATTATTTCAAAGTTCAATATTTATTAGAATAAATTCTCGCACAATGTTTCTTTTCGTTTAAATTATCATTTTGCAAGAAATAAGAAAATAAGAAATAAGAAAAATCTGCCAAATTTATGAAGCTATATGATTTAAATTTTATGTTTATCAATATGATTAATTTATTCATAAATGTAACACCCATTGCGCAATATTTATTTTTGCTCTAATTTTATTTGTTTGTTTTTTTCTCCTCTTCTTTTTTTCTTTTCTGCTTTTTTCTTCTGTTTTTTCTAAAAAAAAAGGAAAAAAACATTAGTAGTAAACACTTTTAACTCAAAGTAAAAATTAGTTACCACATTTCATGAATATAATTAATAATTTTAAACTTTCAATAAAAAGTTTCCTTTTTTTATAATTTAATTAATTAATTTTAATCAATTTCAAAAGTAATCTTTTACATTATTCGATTATACATAAAAATAAGTAGAATAATTTTCGCTTAATTTATTCATTTTTTTCTTTTTGTATCAAGTTTATTTAATCTAAAAATAAGTTTAGGAAATGTGTAAAAATAAAATTATTTTATGTGAAAATAAACTAGTGAAATAACAAACATATGGCTTCTTCAAATTCCATTCATAATTCAAAAATTTAAAATTCAACAAAAAATAATATCACTTTTAATAAATACAATAAAATAGCTTGAATGACATTTTAAATCTTATTCACTTCATCTTTAGAGTTTGCCTTCTAGACCTGTTCAAATTGCTCACTCTTTTAAAGCATTTTTTTAAGAATGAAGTGTATAAAACTTCTGAAACCCTTTTTAAATCATGCATTTTTTTCCGATACTAAAATTTAAATTTAAATAGCCATTTCATTAAAAAAAGGTTATTTACTGCGATAGTTATTGAATAGTATAAATAATTATTTTAAGTATTATAATGAAATCAATTAAAAAAAAGTGAATATATTTTATTCTAAATTTATCAATTATGGAATGTGGTGCAATTGTACTCCATAAAGGCGATAAATGGCCTTAAATCAGAAGTAAAAAGGGAATAAATTACTTTTCCTCCCATAGTTATTTTCTCTAAACTCGTCCAAATACTCAACCCACTCATTTAATGTATTAATTTTTTTAAATCTACGTTATCTAATAGCAGAAATATTTTTTAAAATTCTTTTTTCGTGCCTACGTTTAAAAAAACATATTTAATTTGGAATTTCTAAAATGTCAGATTTGTAAAAATTTAAGTGAATACTTTTAACACTGAAAATAAACTTCATTCCAAACTATTAAATATTTTTACCTAGTCTAATCCTACTCTATCTAATGCAAGAGTGTTACACCATAATTCTTTCATTTATAAGTATTAAGTAAATATAAGTTCATAAAGTATATGTGAATAAAGTATATGTAAGTTCATTCATTTATATTTACTTTATTCACTCATTCAAAGCATATTTTTCACAAAAAGTTGTTACTGTTGACATTTTAAAAATATATTTTTAAGCCTATATTTAATTTCAAATAAAATGACGCATTAAATAATAATCATAAAAAAGACGTTAAAATTACGAAAGTTAATAATTATTTCACTTTCGTAATTTAATAACCTAAATAATAATATTTTATAATTACCAAAAAAAATTCTAATTTTTTCAACTATTTCAATAGGGTGTATTACTCTTCCAAACAACTGCAGCAGTTAAACACCATAGTTAACAGGGTTTATTCACTCCAAAACCATCTGTGTACTCCTTCACTTATTCAAAACATATTTTTTTTAAAAATGTAGGTTACTAAACTGTTGAAAACATTTATAAATTTTATTTTAAAACCCAGGTTTATTTCAATTTAAATAAATATTTCCGTAGGAAATAAATATTGATTAGGAGGACAATTCTATCAATATTGTTCATTTAAAAATTCATGTAATTTTTTAATAAATATTTAAATATATCTTTGCACTTTATATTTTTTTTTAATGTTTTAATATAGGTGTATTATTCTTTTAAAAAATGCAACAGCTCAACACCATAGTTAACAGAGTTCATTCACTCCAAAACCCCCAATGTACTCCTTCACTCATTCAAAACACATTTTAAAAAAATGTAGGTTACCAAACTGCAGATAACACTTATAAATTATATTTTAAATCCCAAATTTATTTCAACATAAATAACTATTTTCGTAATAAATAAATATCAGGGTGATAATTATATCAGTGTTGTTCTTTTAATAATTTGAATAATAATTTTTAATAAATACCAAGAAATATATGTCTTTCTAATTTTTTCCAAAGGTTTTTAATATGATGCATTATTTCTCCAAACAAATACAGCAGCCTGACACCGTATTTACCAGAGTTCATTCACTCTAGACCCTTCTATGTACTCCTTCACCCATTCAAAACATATATTAAAAAAAGTAGGTTATCAAACTGTTGAAAATAATTTTAAATTAAATTTTTTAAATATACACCTAATTTCGACTAAAATAATTTTTTCTGTTAAAAATAGATTAATTATCGAAAATTTTATAATTTTGTTGTTTTGATTTAAGGCAGTTACATTATGTATAAATAAATATATATATATGTATAAAAAAGATGACATTTTCAAAGTTCATTCACTCCTAAGGCATGAAAATACCACACTTCACCCTTACAAAAAAAATATAGGTGAACATACCCGAATACAAACTGAGTCAATAGTTCTTCACCCACTCTTTTCCCTTAACCCTTCCATCCCCATCGCATCATATTGCCACCCCTTTCCCCATATACCGTTACCTACTCCCACCTCAAAAAAAGGCGACTGTTCGATTCGAACATTTCTTCCGTTAATCCTTTCTACCCAATCCCCCTCCTACTTTTCCTATTGTTGAAGGATCTGCAAACACGCGTCATTTTTGTGCTCAAAGGGCTCAAAACGCCATCTCAATGACGGAGGGAAAAGATTCAAAAAAGGTTCTGATGAAAAAAAACCTCAGGCAGGTGGTTCTTTTTCATTTATTTTACTGTCCCCTGTTACGTGACCAGGTGCTGTCACTTCATAGACCTGCCCTTAGAAGGCTCCCCCCCGGCCTATGTCACACGACCAGGGTCGTTGAACTACTTCCAGCATGAATCCCACCAGCGTGGTCAACATATGCGGGGGTAAAATGAAATTCTGTGGAGCACCCAGAAAAAAAAAACGTAACAGCTTTTTCCAAATTTGGACAGGTCCCAGTCAAAAAGGTCGACAAACCACGTTTCTAGGTTTATTTTTTTCCATCGTAGTTCGATCGAGACTGACTCTCAGGGTGGACAGACACATAAGTCAGCGTCAGATAGGTCAAAAGTCGTGTTCTGGCGACAGTTGCTTTTTTTCCGTCACTGGGATAGGCAAAATAATGACAGCAGATAATATTTTTCATCAACGCTATGAATGCCAAGTTTCAAATCTTTAAAAGTAGCCGATGGAGATTGGAACTTTCTTGTACAAAGGAAAGGAAAAATTACTAGAGAGAATTTACGTTCTTTGTCATCCAAGTAAATTTTTAATAAATCAACAGGAATTGCTAAGAATAAACGATTTAAACATCGAAGTTAGTTTCATTATTGGTCCCAGACCAAAAATTGTCTTTGCTTATTTTGTTTTTCCCCATGAATATATTAGCACATAACAACAAGCTTTAAAAATCAATTTTATAGAAAAGAAATATTAATCAAATTTATGGTATCGTCTCCAGTAATTTTAAAATACAATTATTTTTCTCTTTAATAGGTTTTAAGAAATGGGATTTTTTTCTGCAGTCTCATAATAACTCCATATACGTAACTAACTGTGGAAGAGAAATATTTTCAAAATAAGAATGCCACAGGTGTGGCAAAAATCTGCAAAATGTCAATGATTTGATAATTTTTTGCGGTTTAAGTGTTTTTAACATAGCGCCATTACGTTTAATATTATGTAAATATCTTTTATTTTAGTGGAAATAGACTGCCTGAAAAACCTAAATATTTCAGCATGAATATAAATTACAATATTTTATTGTGATCAGCAACTCTAAGGGGATACTGAGTAGGAATATACTTGTAAATAGCACTTTCATGAACTTGCGAACTGTTTAAAATAAATCAAAATTTATCAAACACTTTCACAATTTAAAGTAGCTCTAAAATTCCAAAGTTTGAAAACCATTAATCTGAAACCAAATTTTAATATTTGTACTTTTTAATATTTGTACTTCAGTAAGTCTTCGATTTTGAAAGAATCGAAACTTAAATGAACTATATAAGTATTAAATTTCACCAGAATATATTGCATTCAATGCTTTAGTTAGATACAAAGAGCTTAGCTTCAAAGTTTTGTGTTCACTTTTGCTTTGAATAAATCAATTAAATTCAAAGCTTTATGAAAATACTCATTAAATGTAGAAGTAATCATTTCACTGCATCGATTTGAATTTGTAACTCATTGCCATTTAAGCTTTTATATAATCTCCTTCATCTCGTTCATCAATTTTATCATTTGTTTTCATTATATTTGCGTTGTTTCGATTTAAATGTTAAATTTACATATTTTAATAAATTTCCGTATTTTAAATGTAAGAAACTGCTGCATTGCTTTTTTTTTTAAATTGAATTCGCTACTGACTTTATACGTTTCATTTTGTATTTCATTTTGAATTTTTTGCTTAACATGTTTATTTTCGTTTCAATTTGGTGCGTCTCACACTATTGTATATATAAATGTTTTTCGTTTTTCTAATACAATATTAGAAGGCACACGCTTTTATGAATATAGTAGTGTGAGCTGACGACGACATTATATCTTTTCCTTATTTTGTTTTCAGGCATTATAAAAAATATTTTCTGATTTTCTTTAAAAAAAATTTTAAATATTTTTTAAATATTTTGGAAAACATTTTATTTATTAATAACTTTTCTCCTCCTCTTTAAAGTTTATTTTTTTCCTTGTTTTCTTTGTATTTTAACTTAATTTATTGGTTTAATGTACTTGCAGCTCATGTGCAGTAAATAAAACTTATTCTTATTTTTTCTTAATTTTCTTAATCTCTGTTTTCTCTGTTAATCTCTGTTTTCCTTTTTGTCTCTATAAGCTGTTTAAAATTTGAATATTTTTTTGGCACATTTCTTATAGAAAAAGGAATATAAAATTATCCTATACTTTAATCCAACTGTAACAATTTCTTATATCATTAATACTAACCCTTCTCAAATTATTGTCTTTAAAAATGACTTATAATTCTTATTACTTTTTCATGCAAACATGAACTAGTTTCACAAAATTTAGACCCAGGTATCTAAGAACCCGCAATGCCACTTGCGTTAAGTGTCGTCATAAAGAAGATATAAAAAACATACAAGCTGTCTCATTCTGCTGTCTATTAAAGCAAAACACTTAATAGAGCTGGCCATATACTCCATTGCCCGTTATATTGATGAGCAAATGGTTTGCCATCTGTTTAGTGGCTATTGTAAGTTTGCCCAATCAAATAGATGTCATGGCATTCTTGAAATGAGGACAAAGACTTTTTTTTTTCAGTATGGCGGAAGATTAGCCCATTCAGTTTAGATATCGTTCCTTGTTTATTAGTTGTATGATGAAATGATGACACTCCCATTTGCGACATGTGTGCTTTAATTGGCATTAGCATTTCAAAAAAACATAGGCACAATTCTTCTGTTATTTTTACCTCAAAGGTACATTAAGAACGAAATGGTTTTATTTTATGAGCAGAGAAAACTAGCCTAACCATTTTTATAGACCTTCTTTAAAATTCAACTAATTCTAAAACTCGTTGCATTGAATATTTTACAAATGAAAGTAACTCCCTGAATAAATTTCAATCTGATGATTGAAATTTCTGTACTTAGTTATAAAAAAATTGGAATGCGTCGAACCATAATATCTCTTAAATTTTCAGCTACCTTAATACGATACTAAGTCGAACCATACTATCGTACTTCTTGAAATAAATTTCCTACTATTTATTACTTTATTTTGTAACCGTCGTTGAACAGCCGACCCAATTTTATGGGTTTACGGTTAGTAATGTTCAACTCCGTAGCCTTGAAATTTTGAACCCAATCCAGAAGACAAGGGTACTCTTGGATCGAGCATTGGAAGAAATTTGCATTCGTGGAGGATTTTTTGAGGGAGCTAACCCGCATTTGCGTAACATGGAGAGGAAGACCACTAGAACCTCCCACGGTTAGCCTGACGGCAAGGGGACTCTAACCCGTGATCCGTCTACCACTGAGGATATTTTACGTCAGCACTGTGGTTGGTGCAAGCCAGACGTGGAATTCGTATCGACTGGGATTCGAACCCGGTTCGCCTCATTGGAAAGCGAACGCTCTATCCCCTGAGCCATCGCGACTCCCTACTATTTATTATTGACGGATTTAGTTTTGTGACTTACGAAACAGAAGGAAGATGGAACCAGCCTTAAAAAATGTGGCTCAAACCTTTGAGCTCAATAATGTTACTTTTACGTTTTGTATGACTCTTGCAACTGATTGTGCGAAAACTTTTGCAATGAAAATTCCCAGAAAGAAAGAAGAAGAAAAATTTAAAACAACTTATAATACATTTTGGATTTAAATTTGTAATGTAATTTATAGGTAGAATGGATTAATTAGTATGAATAGCTCTTGTGAAATCCTGATAATTAAAAATCTGAATTTAAGAGCAAAAGTAGTAGTGCTACATTTTATATGAACGCACTACATCCGTTGCTGAAGCTGCATTATTTTTTTTTTTTTGTACGAATTACATTTAATATTTTATATTAACTTGCTGCAAAGAATGGCATGTACAAACTGTACAATCAGATGCTATATTTTGCCTTATTTTTAAGAAAAATAATTTGCTGAATTTTATTCCAAGGAGCAATCGTAATTGGCGCTTCTACTGAAACCTTTTGCAAAATAAATAGAGAATGACCCCCCCCCCCAAAAAAAGAGGAAAAAAAATTGGTACTCTTTGTTACTTTTTAATTGGCCCTAAAAGGGGCAAAGTATACATGCGCTAGCAGTATGTAACTCAAACACTTAAACTGACGGATTTGGCGAGTTGTGACCATCACCTTTCAAACTTTGGTAAGTTACGTTCATTACCAACCATTCAACGATACTGGATTCCTTTTACACATTGGATTCAATTAGTTGAATCGGTCGCAATCCACTTTGGGGGTAACCTGAAAACAGTCTTTTCGGATGCGACACAAAAACAGCTCTTGCAAACTAGTTGGACAATAAAAAAATCTTTCCCTAAGTCTAAACTTTCTTATCTACTAGGTCCTTTACGTAAACATAATAAAAAAATATATATATAATCTTGGCAGTTGTTTTCGTAAGACAAGATAAAGTAAGAGAGAGAGAGAGAGATTTTAGGAAAAAAAATTTATTTTAAAATATGTTTAAAAAGAAATAAATTGGAAAATTTGTAAGGCTTTAAACTGAGAAATGCAAAGCAGAGACTCAACTGGTTGACATAAACTGGTGATGTTTTCTTGTGGAAAATTATGGTTCTGTCTTATTATTCTACCCTGTATCATAAATCCGAATTGATTCCCCTCAATTTCACCTGTACTATTAGGCTTTATTTCAATCCATTTATTTTCATTGAAGGGAACTTTAAAAGCAAAGAAATAAAATGCGTTTATTCGCAAAAAAAAAAACGTCCACTTAGTAAGAGAAAGGTCTTAAGAAAGCGACAGAACCCAACCAAAGCTAGATTTCGAAGTAGTCACCTTAAAGAGAGAATATTGCCAACCTTCATACAAAACCTCCCACTTATTACTTCTTAAGCACAGTTTGTATATACATTCGGTAATCTTTAATACGAAACTAACTGCCAAGTAACAATATCTTAACTTAATTATTTTTATTATCAATGCAAGCATTAAAAAAACATATCTTTGTCTGGACTTCCTTACTAGTCGCAAACTTTTCAAGAACCAGAACCGAAAAAACTGATGGCCATTGTAGGAGGAGATAAAAATCAAATAGTTTCCGAAAAGGATTGAAGTAAAAGAAAGGGGGGTTTAAGAATGTGAAAGGCAAAAGAGTTTGAGGAATGATGCAAAGGGGAGAAGGGGGGGGGGTGCTGCGCAGTGAAAACAGAGGCCGCATCGTGGTTGGTCATGCATAAATTGGAATCTTTCTCTTTTGGCACACTTCGAAATTGTAAAAGGAACCTTCGGACAGAGGAACCCAGAGGTCCGCTCCAACTGATTGCCAAGAGAAGATCGATAATGGCACCTTTTCTCTTACAGCGCTTTATGGCGCTGGGAACAGCAAAGCTTGATGATGATGCTGGGAAAACGAACTTAGAGATGGAAGAGTAAAATGAGGGGGGGTTGGGGTGGGGCTGAGGTGAATTCGCCAGATTAGTGAAGTCCTGTGTTGTGAATGGGAGGTTGTAGAGGGATGCATGAGGGGCAATTGGAGATTCTCCCACAGTGTAGAGGTAGAGGCTAAAGTTGTTGGGGGTGGGGGTGCTTTTCCTGGATGCGACTCATTAATTGGGAATAGGAAACATTCCACTGCGTTTTTGAAATCGAGCGAGCTTCTGTTATTTTAATTTTATCTCTCTCTTATTTTTTTTTCTTCATTGGAAGATGGTGTGGGGTGGGAAGATTTGCGAAATTGATTTTTTTTCGGTGCTTTTCCTTATTTATAAAGAGGAGATCGTGGTAAGAAATTACAAGTTTTTATTGTTATCGTTATTATTTTTCATCGAATGTGTGAAAGAGGTGAAGGTTAAAACAGCTTTAGTTGATTTTACTTGGTTAAAAAAATCGCCTTTTTTAAAAAAATAAACAAAATAAACTTAGTGTTTGTTGATTTTAATTTATTTTATTTGCAAACATAACTCACGAAACGTATTTATATTCAATTACATTAAAATAATGATAAAAATAACAATTACAATAACAATAATAATAGTGATAATAACAATAATAAAGACAGTGAAACTAATAACAATAATAATAGTGATAATAACAATAATAACGGCAGTGAAACTAATAACAACAATAATATTGAAAAATACGATTTTTCATTTATTGTTTAAAAGAATTATCAAATGATTATGATGTATATATTTATTTTTTATCCACCGCTTTGAAAAACCGATCTATACCGGATATATGACTATAAAAATCAATTGGAATTCGACTCCTTATAATTTTATGCCCAATCCAGGAAACGAGGTTTCTTTAAAATCAAGGAACGAAATCCACTCGTTTCCGCTTAGGACTTCTCGAATGAAACTAACCTGCATTAGCATTATATGAACGCACAAAAATCTTACGTGGTCAGCCCGATGACACGGAGACTCTAAACCGTGATCCATCTACCTCTGGAAATGTTCTGCACTGTGGACAGTGCAAGCTGGGAGCAGCGTAAGGATTTACTAGCTGTCACCTAGTTTTAAAACCTGAGTCCATAGTTCTTTATTTTTTGAGCCATAATTTTTTCTGCGAAATTAATTGTTAATCAACTGCTCTTAAGGAATTCATTCATTTCAAAATATCATATAGAATCAAATTATCTTTCTTTACGAATATTTAATGAAGAAATAAATTAAATAAAAAAATAATTAAACTGAAAAAAAATTATTAAATGAAAAAAAATTATTAAATTAAAAAAATCAATTAAATGGGTGAAATAAATTAAATGAAAAAAATTAATTAAGTGAAAAAAATAAATTAAATGAAAAAATAAATTGAACGAAATTTACTATCTTTTTCAAAATCTTCTAAAGTAAATATTACATTTATACTAACTTAAAAAACCAAATTATTTAAAGTTGAAGCAATATTTTAAAAGTAATGTTCCTAAAGCAAAGACATTTTTAGTTCTATATAAACTCAATTCATGAAATTACAATATAAACGTATTTAAAGAAAAATTCTAAAAAATCAAATCTGTTAGTTTTTACAAATTTAAACATAACTAACTTAACCCAATTTATCCAAGCAGCAATCGCCTACCCTCATCTAACTTAATTTAATGGTATGTACCACATTGGAAAATTAAACATGTTTTAAATCTAAATTATAAAACTGTAAATTTATTAGTTTTAAGAAATTAATTTTTAGAAATCAAAATAATTTTTTAGCAGTTTTACTATTTACTTGATAATTAGATTTAATATGTGCTATTACTGTTAGTATAAATATTAGCATTTACTTAATAAAAGAATTCTGAAAAAGCTTGATTGTGCACTCTAAATTATAATTTTACCGTTAATGTATCTTTCAATTAATAAAATAAACAAATGCATTAAATGTGAGCAAAATTAAAAAGGAATAAAAAATTCGATGCTCAATATTATTTCTCTTCATTTTTTTAAAATTTATTAACATTAACAAGATTTATTAGAAGTGTTAGGTTTAAGTAGGTAATACAATATACTTAAAGAAGAATCACATGACAACGACTTATAGATTATCTTATATGATTTTGCCTTGATTAAGAAGGAAAAAAAACTTAGATTAATATTTAATGGAAATAGAACAATTTATTGTTCCTTTTTTCAATTATTTAACTTTCCAATCAATTAAAAATTTTACCAGTTCGAGTAAAAATATGCAAAAAGTAAATTCTAAATAAGAAAATAATTTTATGTAATTCTGAATAAGAGTAATTTAAAAACGTCGATGAAATCTTTTGCCATATTTGATGGCGCCGAATTGATAAAGGCTTGTTGCTTTTACTAACTTCTGCCTCAGCTCGCCTATACTTTTAAGGGGAACACCAAACAAGGGAAAGTATAAAAATTGAAAAACGTATTATTTTGTTAACCAGAATTTCAAGAGATAAAATTTACTGATTTACTTATTGTTAAACAGGAGCTGTAAAATATTTGTAAGAGTTTATTCCCGTGATGAAATTTTCAAAGAAGTGTAAGTTATCAAAATTGAAACAAATATTGCACTGATTCTAGTAAACATAACATTAATTTATTGGTCAATTGATTATTGAAAACTCTCCTTGGTTGTATAGGGCCTGAATTAATCAGGGGTATTTTTTTTTTCGAAATGCAATATGGTATACAAAATTCGACTTTAACTCAATTAAATGACTCTGTTTTGTTAAATGTTCTATATTTTAATATCTACTCACATTTTTTTCCTTTTAAAAATAAAAATGAATAAAATTTAGTGATCATTGATTAACAAGAATTTAGAGATCATTGGCTTTAAAACAAAAATATAAGACAAATACAATTTTGACTATTAACTTAATGTGTAACGGCTTTGTTCGTTCTTAAATTTTTGCAGAAAAATCATAATACAAGATTATTAAAAAACAGAATGTTTTTACAGTATCGTAAATTAAAAAAATTATGCATTTAAATCAAATCATCTGTGTGATATTTTTCATTACACAGTCAGTCTCTCCCTCTTTCATTCTATTCATTAATCAATCAAGCACTTTCACTTTAACTTCCATTTTAATCCTTGAAGTTTATTTCTCGATGCAAGCTATAAGTTTTTCCCCCTAAATTCTGGATCTAGTCTGTAACTTTAATATGAAAATATTAGTAGCAAGGTTAATCTAGATCTAGATCTTAATTATGCAAAGCAAAATCAAATTGTGATTCAGTTAGAAGGGATCAAAAATGATTTATTTATTTATTTAGATATTTTTGTTCATAACAAATACTTCCGGTATCTAAAGGCTAGTATTAAACTAAGGAAGAAAAATAAAATAAAAAAAATGCTCCTGCTGTAAACAAATACAACATTAATGATGCATGTCAGGGTTGGAGTTTTTGCCGGCAAAAAGGGGTTTTTGCCAGGACAGTGGCAAAAACCTGGTAAAAACCGGCAAAAACTGGTAAAAACCGGCAAAGACCAAATTATCTAAATTGCTGATTAAATATTATTACAAAATACTTGAAACAAATTTAAATCAATCATAAGGAATAATAATTTTGATACATTACATGAAAAAATTATTTTTAACATATTAATAATTAATTTAAGGGTAATCATTTTTAAAAGATTGAAAGTTTTTGATCTCTTTTCATTTTAGAGTCCTAAAATAAATGCTTTTTTACAAATAAATATTATTATTTGTATAATATTATTATTTATTATAAAAAATTATTGTTTGTACAATAATTAACTACACATGTTGATAGATATTTTATGCTTTAAATTATAGTTATATTAATTTAAAATAAGTTCATTTCACTGGAAAAAAGAGAATAATCACAAATTTTCCATTCAATAATGTTTTAAACTACTAAAATCTTATATTATTACATTATCATTTAATTATGATTTAATAATAATTTTGTTAATTTTTCTGTAATTATTTATATTCATAGTATATATTTCAATTTTAGGAATAACTGTGTAAAAAAAAATGTGTTTTTGTCTTCTTGTCTAGGAGAATATAGGTTTTTGCCACTTTTTGCCAATTTGCTTGGCAAAAACCTGTTTTTGCCAGGACGGTTTTTACCGGTATTTAAAATGGTTTTTTCCACCTGCGGCAAAATCTTGCCAACCCTGATGCATGTAAATACGATACTAGATTCGAAATATATTTGCACACTGAAAAAAGGGGTGGTCAAAACTACCAGAATGTGATAAAATTTACCACTTTTCTGGCTCTATGGGAACACTACAAATCTACGTAATTTTTGCCAAAAAGCTATTCAAATGATTTCGGGAAAATTAACAATACAGTATGACTTTATAATATGTGATAAAATTTGGTAAATGTGTTACAATTTGTTACTTTTATCATGATACCTTAGAACTTGGCATAAAAACCATTTATTTGGTCAAATTACTTTTCACTTTTGTATTTTTTACTAAATGTCTGATAATAAAAACTATAATTTTTAAAACCAGAATTTCCTGTAAAACGTTACACTATGAACGGAAAAACTGCCAAATGAATGGTTCAAATACTATATATTTTGGATTTATTACCCAGAATTATGTTTTTTTTTCTTTTATTTTTACAGCAGAAATATGACTACTATGCAGTATGGTAGTTTTATCAGAATTTTTCTTCTACGCGCTATAACGTAAAAAACTTTCTTGAATTAAAACGTGAATAGTATTTCTTTAATGAAATAATACATCTGCATTCTTCTTTTCTCAATGTCTAGTTCATCCCTGAACGTCTCAACTCCATCGAATGGCAGCAAAATTATGAATATTTAAATAGCGATCTTTCTAAAATGGTCTCTTTTCCAGACGCTGAATGCCTTCGATGTAACCATATTTAAGCTACATTCCATAAACTTCTATCGGAAAAGATAATTTCGACGCCTGCAGTTATCGCTAGTTGTCTATATAAAATATCCTGGATTTCCTTATACAAAGAAACGAGTTAGCTAAACTCTGGATTCCATGGAAGAGGAAGAGCGCCATCTGTCCGAAATGAGGAGAAGATCGGGAGTTATATTAAGGGGGAGGGATGATATTTTATACTTTATGATGAAAGATCATTAGATGAGGCTTCATAAACCGGCTAATATATCAATAAAATTTGCATTATTAACTTTAATATTATCATTATGAAAGCAATAAATTAGGAAACAATGAATTGGTTTCAAAAATGCTAATAATGTCAAAGCATATGATTATAAATAAAGGTATACCTGTAAGTAAAATTATTCTTAAAGAAGCACAATTTAACGTAAATCAACTTTAAAATCAGCATTTTTTTTTACAACAAAAAAAAATAAATAAAAATAAGTTTTTGACGAATAACAAATTTCTTAAAAAAGTGAATAACACTGAATAATTTTTGATCCGATGATTCAGATGATATATTAAGTTACAAGATAAGGCACAAAAACATACTTTCTCTGAATAAATATACCTTTTATAACGGATTATGAAATCTGACCCCCAAATATAGGGGGTAGCCACAATCAGGGAAATATGGTACCAATAGTTAGGTCAGGAGAACAGTCCAAAGTTTAAACTTCTTAATATTAATTTTACTTTTTGTGTATTTCGCCATATCTCTGAAACTTTTTGAGCAAATTTTAAAATTTTTACAACTTTAAAATTCGAATATTCTAAGATAATTCATAAAAAATTATTTTTAATAACTATTTATTATTTTTGTAATATTATTTAACAACATTTAGAAACATTTTAAATAGTAAGGTGTACAAATTTTAACATCATTTTAAAGAATATAGTTTTAAACATCAAGATATAAAATTTGAACGAAATTGGTCGAATAGTTTCTAACATCTCTAATTTTAAACATCTCACTTCTTTCAAATTTGATTCTAATATTGCAGACTTAACTTCTCAGTGATAATAACTTGGTTTATGCTGGTAATTATCTTAAGTGAAATATGACGTAAATAGTATAATATATTTTAATTAAAAAAAATATCTAAAATAATAGTAATAACTATAATTGTTTCTTTTTTTTTTAAATTTGTTCTAATGTAACATTTTTGCTACCTTCTTATACGAAAAATATTTGCAAAAATTTTCAATCGCATATTTTCAACCTACCTAAAATTGAAAGACTTTAATTTTAATAAGATTTTTTTTAAAGAAAAAATATGATTTTTTATGTAGAAATACTCTACTTGTGAGAAAGCTGAAATCTTTCTAAGCCTTTTAAAATAATCTACTTCCAAACCAATAGTAGTTTCAATTTTTTTTCTTTAACTTCTTCGAAATTCAGATGCTTTAAAGACGAAAATACATAAAGTATCTATAATAAATTAAATTAATTAATTAGTAAAAATTAAGGAAAAAATATTATTATTAAGTATCAAGAAAGGATTATTTTTCAATTATTAAAGAATAATTTGTCGCAGAAATAATTTTTTTTCTTCATCTTTTAGCACAAAAATCATAAAAACTATATTATAAAAACATCTCTTCATATATTAATGCATAGCAATGTGACAAAAACATATAGTAATCATAAACAAACAGAAATCATAAAAGCATAAATAAATCAGCAATTGAATTCCAAAAAATATCCATGTGTAATTAATTTTAATTGAATCACTATTATTTCTGAAGGAATATTGATATATATATTTTTTTATCCTTCATATACTAAATTTCAATTTCTTTCTTTTCTAGGTAAGAAAAATATTCTGCTTTCTTCCTTTGCAACAAAAATATTGTAAGGTATGATTTTCTTTAAAATTTTAACTTATCATGTGATGGCAGATGCTATTAATAATTTTATTAAGTTAAAAAAGAAAATTAAGAGAAAAAGTTTTGATTTTTTCCTAACCTATTTATTAATAATATATATTTATATAGCAATATATCTTTATTATATAAATATATATTTTGTTAAGACATTGGATCAAAATATTTACGCTAGAAAATTTTTAAAATTTTACTTGGTGGTGCATAAATGATATTTGAATTTTGGAAGATATATATGAGTTAAAAAAAAGTAAATTACATTTAAACAATTTTTCCGCTTTCATCCAAGTACGTAATTTAAATTTCGCTTTATTTATAAATTTTTAGAATTCAGGAGATTTCTCTTCATTTTTTGCTAAGAATTGAATTTAAAGATAAATATGAAAGTGAACTAATGAAATAACTTTAGCTTTTATCTCCTTAAATATAGCAACAGCTCTGTCTTCAAATTTTATTTTATTACAGCACTGTTAAACTCAATTTTTTTATGTTCATATTTTCTGCTCTAGCAGAAAATGAATGTAAAACAATCTTATTAGAAATCAAAATTACATCACGAAATTTTTTTACCCTATTAAATATATCTAGTTGCATCATCTTTGTTAAAAAGTAATAACATTTAAAATAGCCTTTAGCAAACCGGTACTGAAAATTAAGGTATAGAAGAACAAAATGAATGAAAACATTTTAATTCTTTTTCTTTTCGAGAAAATAAAATAAAAATTTGACAGATTTCTTGTCGAGAAAATAACTTTGCATTTTATCACAGTAAATTAAGAATTCTTCATGCGATTCATGTGGACAAGAGTTTGTCATATTTCATATGAACAAGTGTTTGTCAACAGCGAACTGAATAAAAACAAAATTTATAACAGAATTTCTTTTGATTTTTGTAAAATATTTAATTAAATAGTTTGTTAAGAAGCATCACAAAAGCTTTGACCAATTTTCTACTAATTGTTTTGGCAACGATTGCAATTTAAAAATGTTTGATAAAGCATACAACTATTTTCACGCAATTATTCAATTAAACTTTCATCACATGTTGATGATCACATATAGTTTTCTATTTAATTTAAACACATTACCATAAAGTATAAAGTATGATAATGACACTTCTGGTGAAAAGAAGAAAAAAAACTTAATTCTGATGGTAATAAAAACTGAAACATATGGAATTGAAATTATTTCTTTGGTAATTTTTCCGTTCGTATGATATCGGGTTGCTGGAAATTCTGGTTTTCAAAATTATAGTTTTTATTACCACATATTTATTATACCTATTTAATAAATATGTAGCATACTTGTTGACACATATTTAATCTTTTATACTTATAACCACTGGAAAGAAAAAAAATTACCGAATAAATGATTTTTATGCCATGCTCCAAGGTATTATGATTAAATTATCAGATATTATAAAACCATATTTTATTATCAATTTTACATAAATCATTACCAAAGCGTTTCGGTAACTTTAATGTTACCATAGAGCCAAAAACACAGTAATTTTTATGATATTTCGGTAGTTTTTTTTTTAGTGCAGTTCACATGAAATAATGCAGAATCTGGTAATTGCTAACGAAAAAAAAGTAATTTATAAGATTTTATTAAATAATAGAATTCTTTGTATTTTTCTAGAAATAAGGTTATAACGCTAGAAAAAGTTCAACTCCAAATGTAAACTGAATTATTTATTCCTTCAAAATTCCGACATTTTATTCCGTGTAGATAAAGTTTCAGTTTCTGACACAATTTCGTCACTCTTTTTCAAACCATCATTCTATTTTTCTATCTTTTCTCACTACACCAATTGAGAAATATAAAACGAATAAAAATTTGAGAAAAGAAAATTAAGAAAAGAACAGCCCCATTATCTTCCTCCCCCGCCCGGAACTCATACTTTACACTTCAAAAATTAATTTAAAATGAAGTTAGTGCAACCTCCTTAATGATCTCGATTACGAGGCAGGCTCATTTTTATTCAGAAAGAAGCATTATGGAAATAAGGCTCGCCAGCTTAAATTCGAAAAGGGGGTAGAAGAAAGGGTGGAACAGTGGGAATTAAGTGCAACTACTAGTTTACCTTTAAGAAAAGAAAGGTGCGAGGTGGGATACTGGGGGTATGGGGAAGGGGGCCTGCTAAACGTTTTTAAAGAAAATGGCAAGTTGTTGCCATTTCTGTTTTAAATGTTCCAAACAATTAAGGAAATCTTACCTTTCTCAATGTTCTATGGAACATTAGAAAATTCTTAGTGTTTAATTTTTAATATTGGACGATGTTTTCTTTAATGTGATTATACAGTGTTTAGGTGTTATTAAAGTTATTAAGGTTTCGAACATTGATAATTAAACAAGGAAAATGTATAAATCATTGTAAAGAGTAATATTTTGTGGAATCTGTTTTAATTCATTTCCAACATTCTGTAATTGCTGAAGTCTGATAATTTAGCTTACTTAGCATTTTTTTTTGTTATAAAAATATAAGATTAGATAATTTAATTTTAAAAGTTGCATTATTCAATATTTTTTTATGTAAATAATAATCTGAAATCGCAATATTTTGATATTTATCCAAAATAATTTGATATAGTTGTTTATTTATTTGTTTATACAAGCAAAGTCATAGTTTTTATTTTTTGTTCATTAAAGTTTTTAGCTTATTATACTTATAGGCTAATATATAATAGATAAAATGTTTAAAAAGAGAATTTTAATATGTGAAGTAAGAGGAAAAAGTTGAATAAATATTTTCCTTGGGGTTATTTTATGTTTTTTTTTTTCGTCTTATAATAATTTAAAACATCAATACTAATTAAATGTACAATATATCACTCTATCATTTTCTTGCAGATAATAATAAGAAAACAAAAGCATGGTCCAAATTTTTTTGAATATGGTAAAATTTACCGTGCTTCTAGTTCTATGGGAAATATCACGGAAATTTTTACCGAAGCACTTTGGTAATGGTAAAATTAAAAATAAAATATGACTTTATAATGTATGATAAAATTTGGTAGATATTGAAAAATTTTGTCATTTTATCATGCTACCTTAACCATTTACTCGGTTAAATTTACTTCTCAGTTTTGCATTTTTTATTAAATGTGCGGTAACTATAATTTTGAAGACCAGAATTCCCGGTAAACCGTTAGCATATGAAAGGAAAAATTACTAATTGAATGGTTTAAATGCCTTATATTTGAATTTTTAATACCAGATTTAGGTTTTTTTTTTACGGTACGGTAATTTTACCAGAATTTTTTTCTCCAAGTAAATTGCTATATTTTCCTAATCACTTAGATTAGGATATAGTTGTTTATTAAGTTATGATAGTATAGTTTTCATTTACATATTTATAGTTTTACCTAAGATTAAAAACTGTTTTAAATATAATGTTTTTTTGCATTATAATTTCCAGCTCATACTACCCTAAAATATTTAGTTATAATTTTAAATTTTAATAATAATATTTTTTTGTATATATATTTTGAATTATAAATTAAAACTCAAATAATATAACATCAAAAACTCTTAGACTTTTAAAACTAAAACAACAAAAAAGCATCGTTTATTTGTTTAATTTTTTTAAATAATGTGTAAAGTGAAGCAATTCGTTCACCTTTTCTAATCTTGTATCTTCATGCAAAAATAAATAATAAAAAAAGAAATAATATCATAAAATTGAATTACTTCTTGAAAACATCCAAGTCCAAGGCTTGGACGATCCCATTCTTTTCAAGCAAGGTCAACGTCTTTAGTAAGAAAAAAAAAACAGATAGGCTACTGTTTCAGTCGGGGTTGGTTTTGATTTTTCTGTGTTTTATTTATCTTGACTTATGGCCTTTATGGGTGCGCGGAACAGGTTGAAGTACTAATGTGGCTCATCACAAGCATACTGATGATCTTCATTCGTCTCAACACGTGACCTAAAAACTGACAGCAATTTGTTTAAGAAGACTATTACATGAAGAAGTTATCAATGTGGGCAATTTCTAATGACTTTCTTTTATGATGACATTGGCGTGTAAATAATTGACCACGATGGGCAATTTTAATCAATTAAGGAACTGTAAATGATTTTGTTTGAAGAAATAAAATTTAAAAAAAATCAATTAATGCATGCATCTTCTAATGAACTGTCGACTTGTAACTTCTCGTTTGCTCATAAATGTGTCAATTTTTTTTTATTTGTTTATTAATTTATTATTTCAAAAATTTCTTTTTGGGCAATTCCTAATGACTTTCTTTTAAGATGACATTCGCATGAGAAAAAAATAATTTTTAACAGGCAATTTTACTCAATTAAGGAACAGTAAATGATTGTACTTGAAGAAATAAAATTTAAAAAAAATTAATTAATGCATGCATCTTCTAAGAAATTCTCGACTTGTAACTTCTCGTTTGCTTATAAATGTATCAATTATTTTTATTTGTTTATTAATTTATTATTTTAAAAATTTCCATGCTGGCGATTCCTATTGACTTTCTTTTCAATCACTTTAGCTTGAAAAAATCATTGTTTACAGTGGTCAATTTTAATCAATTAGGGAACTGTAAGTTATTGTGTTTTAGGAAATAAAATTTTTAAAAAATCAATCAATTAAAAAATTTCTTTGTGGGCAATTCCTAATGACTTTCTTTTCCGATGACATTCGCATGAGAAAAAATAATTGTTAACAGTGGGCAATTTTAATCAATTAAGGAACTGTAAACGATTGCGTGTAACGAAATAAAAATCAATAAAAGCATACACCTCCTAATATTCTGTAGTTTGTTCATAAAAGTTTGCACACGAATGTGTCGCAATGATTTTTGTTTTTAAATTTGTTTGTCGATTTCTAGTTTTAAAAGCTTCCATGTAATGACTTTCTTTTCTGATGACATCAGTGTGTAAAAAATTATTGTTTACGGTAGGCAATTTTAATCAATCAAGAAACTGTAAATGAATGTGTTTGAAAAAAAAAATTCAAATAAAACATGCATATCCTATTACTCTAGACTTGCTTCAGTTTGTAATAGCTCATAAATGAGTCAGAAATTTTTGTTTGTTTGTTTGTTTGTTTGTTTCTTATTTAAAAAAGAAACTCATTTTTTCACCTAAATAGATATAAGTAATTAATGTAAATGAATAATTGAAAAATTAATGGGTACCAAGCGCCATTGTTAAAAAAATATGCCTTTAAAGTGCTTATGTGGCTTATCACAAGTGTACCGCACTGTAAAGAATTCCTTATCAAATTGCGGTTCAAAGTATGCGCTTTGAGTTCATCATCCGTAACATTCATTTCACCGTAAGAACAATTTTAGCGTAAAATATTGTATCGTTATTTTTACGGTAATATTTATTTAATTAGAGTGATTCAGTTGTTTTATGGTAATTAATACTGTAAAAATTACGGTATATCAGATTTTTTACTCTGTAAGATGTTCCGGACAAAAATGGATTTTACAGTAAAAAGTACCGGCACACTGAGGATGGTACTTTTTATCGTAGTTTAAACCTGAATTTTTTACAATGTGGTAATCTTCATACGTTTCGTAACGTGATCTGAAGGTTGCCAAAATATTTTTACAAAGAATATTGCTTGAAGTTTGTCATGTTATCAACGTGGACAAATTTTAATTACTTTCTCTTTTGTAAACGTGATTGTGCAGAAAATAATTGCTTAAAGTGTGCAATTTTAATCACCATTTTTAGATTTGTTACTATATATACGGCTTAAATAATGAATTAACGAGAACAAATCACAATTTTGTCCTATTCTTTCTGATTTCAATAAAAAGTTTGACAAAGCGCTTTTTTTAAATCTAATTTTACAGCATCATTCTTATTCAAGAACATGTGTGAATTATTATGTCATATCATAATAAAGCATTTGAAAACCGAGATAAGGGATACATTTAACACAAGAGATTTTGTGTTAGAAGGAATATTAGATATCTCTCTTCATATACAAAAATACTTTTTGTTTATAAATGTTTCCTATTTTTAGGTACGCTATTTTTATCAATTAACGTTAGCTATATCAGATTTGATTATGAGTAAAATTATTGCGACTGATAAAGTGCATCCATTATTAAAAAAAAAAAAAAAAAACATAACTGAACCCTGAGAATTTCAACACTAGAAATTCAGTGGAGTCCCTTAGATTTATGATTTTATTTCTATAAATAACATAAAAGTGCTTTTTGTCATTTGATGCATAAAATGTCACTTGCTGTGAAAAAAAAGTAAAAAAAATAAATAAATAATATTTCATTTTCAGAAAAATGCAAGAAAATATTCTTTTAAAATATGGGTATTTTCGTTTTCTGTTTCTAAAGAGTAACTATTATATAATTCAAAGTAGAATAAAAACTTCATTTTGGTCTTCGAAATATTTCTTCTTCAAATATTAATACTGTTGCAAGTTGATGCAAGCAAATTTCTTTCTACATTCATAAATTTGTTTTAATTTCAATATTTTGAACAAAAATTCAATTTCATATTATTTTTTCTTTATTTTTATCATCTTTTTTCTTATAATTTTTCTACTTTATGAAAGCGTTAAACTAATAAAAGGATTCTTTAAAACAATAGATTTTTTTTTGTCCCAAATTATTAAGTTTGAATCATCTCAATATTTGTAGAAAATAAGAATGTTTTCTCCTGAAATAAAATGAAAGAAAAATTTAGCTTTTTTATTTTCTAGAATAAAATAATTATATATTTAAATTTATCATTTGGATCTAGGTAAAAAGAAATCTCACCAAATCGGGTGTACTTAAAATAATTCAGTTTTTTTTTAAATTTTAAGCTATTTATCTGTTTTACGGTGCAAAAAGTTTAGCAAGATATTATATATAGCAAGATACTACCAGAATATGGTAAAATTCTTTTTCAAATCTTTTTGGCTTATGGGAACACCAAAAAGTTCAAAATTTTTTCCCGAAGCTCTTTGGAAATGATTTTGGAAAAATTAACAATAAAATATGCTTCTATAATCCATCATAAATTTTGGTAAGTGTGGTAAAATTGAGTAATTTTATTTAGATACTTTAATGTTTGGCATAAAAACAATTTATTAGGATAAATTTATTGTTATGTTTTATATTTTTTACTATAGGTGTGGCAACAAGAACTATAAATTTGAAAACCAGAATTTCTGGTAAACCTTTACAATATGAATAGAAAATTTTCCAAATGAACGGTTTAAATATCTTTTATTTTGATTTAAGTGACCAGAATTATGTTAGTTTTCTTCATCAGAAATGTTATTACAGTATAGTACGGTAATTTTACCAGAATTTTTTTATCCATGTAGTTTCAAAGAATAACTATATTTCGAATTTATGGCTTTTTCTGTGGGTTTTCTTTCTCCTTGGCAAAAAGGGTAACACCAAGAAACAGCCATAACCTTAAAAAAAAAAATCTATATTGAATGAAATGTAGTTCATTATAATTAAATAAAACCCAAAAAATGATTCTTTTTCTCCAGTAATGTCGGTCCCTGCTTCAAACTGTAATCTCCTCCCAGATGCAAACTCTGCCAGCCATAACTAAATTACCGCTTAAATGGTTAAATAACAGACGTTATAAAGACTCCTTTTTATTCATTTTAGAAGACAAAGACAGTGGGCATTAAGTGGGTTTTGGAAAGTGTCAGTTACATAAAAAAAAAATCTTGCGTGTTTATGAGAGCAGCTGCTCTGCAATACCTTTAATGAGCGGAAGTCACTAAAATGACCTCTATCGCCGTCCACGTGTATTTAACTGAATTAGAAAACACCAGCAGGCATCGACTTGTTGCGGTTAATCGCCAAATGATGAGGGACTTTTGACCATTTACAAATGTAATTGAGGGGCAGAATCATAACTGTTAGCCTAATGCTGCTTTATCTTGTAGATAAGGGTGGAATAGCTTCTTTTTGATCGTTCGATAAGTAATGTGTTTTATATGTATGATTCAGGATGTTTGGAACAGATGGATAGTAAAATTTCTAATTGTCCACTGACAGTTTGATTGAAATTCGATTAATAGTTGTCTGCGATTGTAATTAACAACATTAGCTAACTTTTATGTAAATAAATTATAATTTAGTGTGATATCAATTGATGTTGATTCAATTCAGTTCGTGAAACCCCTCAAATAGTGAAAGAAATGAACTTTTCTTGGTGTTTCTTATTATTATATAATGTTTTTAAGTGCATTAAAAGAAAATGAAAGGTTTATTTATCGGTGAATTTTTTGATCGAAATTTCATTTTTTTATTTTTATCAGACCAGAAGTATCGTGTAACATTTCTGTCAAATAAAACTCTGCACTCACCATAGGTAAAATTTAAGTGCAAATTTTTTTAAATTTTATTTATTTTGCAGTTGAGAAATTTGAATGGTAGTTAGAGAAATTTTATGGGTATCAAAAGGCTCCTTTTTGCACAGAAAAAAATCACCATGCTGTATAAATGTGACATTTCTGTATGTGAGATAGCTCTATGGATGATGACTTAATAAAAAAAAATAGAAAATAAAATAAAATAATTAATTAAAAAAAGGAAGAAAAAAAGCTGAAATGTAACTTTTATGGAATAAATTTTTTTTTATGCCATGCTCTAAGATATCATGAATGAATTACTAGATTTTACCACATTTACCATATTTTATTATACATTATTAAACTATATTTTATTGTTAATTTTACCAAAGTTATTACCAAAGCGCTTCGGTAAAAGTTATCGACCATTTTGGGGTTCTCATAGAGATTTTACCATATTTTGGTAGTTTTAACCATATTTTTTTCACAGTGTCTTTTTTTTTTTTTTTTTTTTTTTTAATTTCATTAGCTTCTACAAATGCATACTGCAGTATTTATTCTAAGCATGGTAACCCAGAAAAAGAAAAGCAAAAATGGAAATAAAAACTACATTTCATTGCAAGAGAGAAAAAAAAATGGAACTGTTTAAATTATGATTTTTAAAAGAAACTGTTAAGCTCTAACTGCCTTTTTCACTCTGTAAGCAATATTAATTTCAAAATTATGAAGAATTTTCATCATTGTCGAAACACAGATTCAAAGAGAGAAACACAAAAATGCAGAAGAAAATTTTTAACAAATTATTAAGACCAATAGGGTCGAAAAAACATGGCAATAACTTGATTATGACAGTTTGCAACAGCTTGTTTCATTTACCCTAATCCAATAGATCTATACCCTTTTTGATTGTTGTAACTTGTTTTTAATAATCTTCTGCTTCTGTGTGCTTCCTTTTTTTCCTTCTGCGCTTCAGCATTAGTAATGTTCTCCATTATAAAAACGGATTTACAGTTTGTGTGTTTATGGGCTATTATTTGTGGTCTTTATTATGGCTATTATGGCAATGAGACGTAGTTTTTATTTCCCTTTTGGCTATTATTATGGATATTATTATGGTTTATTATGACTAACATTTATTCATATCTAACACTATGTCACTCTTTCTTTACTATACCTCTGTCTGTGCCATATAATTTCCTGCTAGAAGCTTACGAAATCTGAAAGAGAGAAATGCTAAAATAAAATATTGCAAAGAACTGTTTTTCATATAACACATCTATTTCTAATATTCTTATTTAGTACCTTGCTTTTAAAAATAATTAAAAGAGTCATTGTTTTTGAGGGTCTCCAACGATTTCTCATTGTGGACAAAGAAATCATCCTTTTTTCTTCCACCTGCCAAGACAAGTATCAGCCTTGTCTAGCACCTGCCACACTTCTGGCTTCCTTGACGCTATTCCGTAGGCGGGGTTTTTGACAGCAAAGGGGGGTGGTGAGTCACGACATGGAAAGAAAGGGGTTGTAAAGGGGAGATCTCTTTTGGCAACGTTCCCCATCCCTTTGGGTACCAGAAAAGGATGATTTTAAAATAGAAGACTCTCGCTCTTCTCTTAAATGAAAATAGAAATATTGATTTTTTTTTTATCCCTGACGCTTAGTTTTGTTCTTTAGGGTTTTTCAATAGAGGGGGAAAAATTATTGCATTATATTTATCTAAATTGATCAATTATTTTAAAATTCACGGCGAAAAAAATTCTAGTAAAATTAACGTACTGTATGATAATGGTGTTTTGGGTAATAATAACAATAATAATTTTGATTTGTAAAACCAAAATATACTGTTTTTAAACTATATTTTTTGGGGGGAAATTTTTCAGTTTGTATGGTACCGGTTTATCAAAGATTCTGGTTTTCAAATTTATGTCTCTTACTACCAGATATTTAGTAAAAAATACAGAACAGAAAAATAAACTTAATCGAATAAATGGTTTCTATACCACGCTTTATGGTATCATGTTAAAATTACCAAATTTTATCAAATCAAATTTATCAAGTTTTATCACAGGTTATAAACAATATTTTATTGTTAGTTTCACAAAAATCATTACAAAGGAGATTCGGTAAAAATTACCAAGATTTTTGAAGAGACAGAAACGCGATAAATTTTACCGCATTCCAGTTGTTTCGAGCATACTTTTTTCTCAATACATAATATCTTGCTAAGAATTCATGGACAGTAAAATGGACGAATAATTATGATATTTTGTCTTATACGCTTTTCTTGAAAGCTACCAAATAAATACAACTTCTTAACAAACCATAGAACTTTTAATATCATATAATTTTCTAAACTCTCATACTAACGTATCAAATTTTGTGACACATTTGTCAGTTTTTAGTTAAGTAAATCTTGAAAATGTTAAAATAATTTTAAGTGATTTGGTGATTTTAAAATAAGACTCTCGCGTTTCTCTTTAATGAACACAGAAATATTGACTTATATTTTTTAATGACTTTTAGTTTTACCCTTTAATGTTTTTCAATGGATGTAAAAATATAAAAATTTTCTATATCTTCTCTTTCATTTGACATGCTGCAGTTGAAAGTTATCAGAATAATCTGTTTGATAATTAATCGCGTGCCTCTTTATACCATCAAATTTTTAAAGCATTTAAATATAAACTCTTACAATTTGTATGACTTTTAATTTCATATACTGTTTTTCAAATTTTCAAATTTTTTCAAAAGTCCTAAATATACAGGAAATTTATAATTGTGGAATAAATTAAACAAAAATCCTCATAGTTGTAAATCAATATTCAAAATATAAATGATTATAGTGATAAATGGATTTTAAATTCAAAATATAAATAAGGATTTTTAAAAAAATACTTACAGTTTTTTTTTTATTTGAGTTGGAAATAGCAATGATGCTTATGTAGCATTTAAATTCATTAAGTATTCACACAAAAGAATGGTATTTATTACGATTTATTAATAAAACTATATGACAAAACACTATAAAGATAATTCACCATTCAATGATAGAACATCATAGCCCATTTTCCCTCGTTGTAAGTAATTAGTAATTAAAAGTACCGGAACTGAAGTTGTTTGTAAATTTTACTGAAGTCCATTTTTACTAGAACATGTTACAGAGCAAAATATATGTAATATACAGTAATAATTACCTTGAAATCACTTTAATTAAATAAATATTATTGTAAAATTACGGAATAATATTCTACGGTAAAATTGATTTTATGGATGATGCACACAAAGTGCCGATACTTTATACCGTAATTTGATCTGGTATTTTTTACAGTTCCAACTTAGGATCTTTTTATGCAGATAATCTTTACACAAAAATATACATAATGATGTATATATGTATAAATAAAAAAAATTTTTAAAATTTTTAAGAAAATCCTTTATTCTTCTGCTTGAAAATAAATAAATAACTATTTTTTTCAAACAGATGTTTTGTAAACATTTTGTTTATTTTAATTAGTTTCACCCTAGTTTAAATTAAGCATGTTTTTAATTTATTTATTATCAATTTACCCAACTCACGCGAATAGCTCATTAAATCCGGTGAATCCATAGGAAGCTTATCCAACCTTTCATCAACCGTTGTGTCAGATAACCCTATCACCTTTCCATTTTTGTATTTTTTCTCTTCATTTTCCAAGAATTACTCGATTAAATAAAAAGATAAACAAACAAACACATCCTATCAATAAACATCTACTCGCCACTTTACCTTCAGCATTTCCTCTTATACTAAAAGAAAAAAAACTTCCTCTTCTAGTTTCCGGTGCACCTGCTGAGCAACCCCCAAAGTCGTATGACGTCACTTTAGGGGGTGCCCCGCTGAGTATATGCCCTTGCGTAAAAAAGGGGGCTATTTAATATGTCATTGACCTTTAAGAAACCGCTAGGAAATCTCAAGGTGTATGTTGTTAAAATAGAGTACCTTACTTTCGCAAGGTTATGCTTATGTTATAGATCATTGACATCAAGGAACTAGGATGCATATTTGGCGCTTTGGATGGCGATCTATTGCGTAATAAATGGGGGCAATTATTTCTCTTGGTTCCAGTTTAAAGCATCCACGTCAGTTATACGATGTTCCACATAGTTTAAGAAAATGGATTGTTCATTTGACGCCGGTCATAGTAAAAGTTATTACCAAGATTGAAAAGTTGACCTTGGACTCGAAGTTTCGAAATTAGGCTACATTAGTTAGCCAAAGCAATTAATTTGCTCAGGCACTGAAGGAAAACATACCAACTATTCCCTTGTGGGTTATTCTCAAAAGGACTCAAAATTTAAAATTATAATGAATTAAAACTGCACAGTAATTGTGTATCTAAACCTTTACTTAATATATGTTATATTGAATATTTATTGAACTCACATACAATTTACATAATTTCCTCAAAACATTTAAAGTCATCAAATAGTTTTGTAAAAGTTATCACTTATGTTTTGTGTTACAATTATCTAATTGACTGAATAAATTTTTTTTGAGAATAATTTAACACCAAATGGTCCCGTTATTACAGTTGTCCACCTCCATGAATAAATTTAATCTATAGGTTTAATTTTTCTATTGGGCATTTTAGTACTGTTCAGAAAATTTTATTTCCTCCACTCTGTAGTTTTAAACATAATTCTGAAAAAGCAATGAATAATGCAGGCATAAACATTCAGTATTTAAGGTAATATTTTAGTTCGAACGAAATTCGTATTTTATTAGAAAATTTCCAATAGTCAGAGCAATTTTGTTTTCTCAACTATCCCAACTAGTGAAAAAAATTGCTTTATTTCTTCGTATTGTGATGAAAAAGTTATACACTTTCATTTGACTCTCACAATATATATTTTCAATCACCTTAGCTTGTACTGATGTTTAGTGACCATTATTTGAACATAGCTTTTATTTGCAATTCTGGATAGACATAATCATTTCTTAGATGTTTATTGGAACCTTAAAAATATCGTTCTCCATAAAGATAATGCCATGGAAATAGTTACTTTGTTTAATAGCCAAGAAAGAATAACTTATAAACAAATTACTATCTGCGAATATGCTTTAAATCTTTACATTTAATCACTTTTATCATTGGCAAGTAAAATGAATTTTTATTAAAGCACACAGAGAGCCTTTCAAAGTACCACAAATAACAGAATAATTGCAAGTAACTAAAACAAGAAACCCATCTTCAAATTAAAGAGTGTATAATTTCAAGAACCTAAAACTCCCAAGAAAAATTCAACTTTCTTTCAAGATCCCAAAACCTCACCATTAGTCTTGATGGCCTAGTTGAGAACCAACCAAAGTAAGAGGAGGCCTCTCCTCCACTTCAAAACCCAATGTTTAAAAATTCAGCATGGCCTTAGCCCGTTGATGTGGCAAAAGCCTGTGAATCCATCTAAGTTCTATCAAGGCGAATATGCATGCGTAGATGCATTTTCTGAAAGAACAGAGCTGTCGTTTCTGTCATGTTCAGAACGTTAGAGCACCGAAGTTAATTTTCTAGACAGCTTGTTTGTTTTCTACCCAGCCTAAAGCAAAAGAGGTGAAAGACTCAGATGATTTTCTGCGAGAAGAGCTTATGAAGATGTGCTCATGGTTCGGTAGTTTTGTTCACCTAAGGACTTTTCCTGATAGGCTCCCCTGTCCAACAAAATAAGATCAGAAGGAGGTTGGAAGTTGGATTCCTGTCTTTAGTTGGGAGTTTTTGTAATTTCATCGACGCTAGATACTTATGAAATTTCGTCGGAAATTATGATCATTATCGTAATGAAATCTTCAACTATCCAACTTAAAGTTAGTCTGAGTAATGTATTCATCGTGTTTCGCAAAAAATGAAAAACTCTTGATAAGTCAATACGATTAAAAGTTGAATAACTCTTAGTTACCTTTAAAATTTGAATTAACCTAAGCACGTCGCACTTGTATTGCAATTACAATGTGGGAGTAATATTCATGTATTTTCCAAAATTAGTTTATCTAACGGTAAAAATAAATTTTATGGTAAAATTGATTTCATGTATGATGCATCCTAAGTGCCTCGAAGTATTTTATACAGTAATTATACAGGAATTATTTGTAGTGAAGGCTACGAGGTAAAACACTGATATAACCATAGATTTGAAATGGATGCCATTGATAAAATGTCATCATAATTAAGTAAGTTACCAGTTGTCAAGGTATCTAAACTATTCTTTTTTTCACACAAATGTCTTTCTCACTCCTATGCCTAAAACTCAACTTGCACTCATCATACAATTTCAATTTATTACCTAGCCATAAACCATTCTTTTTTCACAAAAGCGTTTTTTTCACGCCTATGCCTAAAACTCAGCTTGCACTCATCATACAATTTCAATTTATTACCTAGCCATAAACCATTCTTTTTTCACAAAAGCGTCTTTTTCACGCCTATGACTAAAACTCAGCTTGCACTCATCATACAATTTCAATTTATTACCTAGCCATATCTCAGTCTACTTTCCAGATACCCAATCGGTTTTTAAAATGTTAGAATGATATTCTGAAGTAGAACATAAAGAGTTTGTAAGTTTTTCCAATACATCGTATACGTAGCATAGACAAATATTGATGATGTTTACATAAATAATTTTTAAAAGCGTAACTTATGCTTTACATATTAGTTATTGGCATGTTTGTTTTTGTCGAATCATTAAAACCATTTCTGTCCACTATAAAATTCAAAATTCTTACTTAAAATGTAAATCGGAACTCAAACTCTAGTTTAACATTTTAATATATATTGTGACGTAAGCAAGTCCATAATCACTATGTAAGGGCATTATCAGTGTCGTATCAATTATGTATAATTCCATCATGTTTCTTATTTTCTTAATGAATTTTCAACAAACGTAATTTACCGAGTCATGTATATGAGTTAACAAAAATAAAAATAATTGTGGCGACTCATCTTAATTGGCTGTGTCATCAAAACTAATGTGTTTGGGTCATGGTTTATTGGTCATGTAGTTTAGGGTAGAAAATTCTTTAAAACAAGTGTTTTTGTCACTTACAAGCAACGAGTCAGCAAAAATTCTTAAATGAACCACTTGCATATTGGGTCACTCGATAAAAATGTGCTTGTAACTTTTATTTTGTCCAATTAAGATATAGGGTATTGTTTTGAAACAGAAATGCAAGTCGTCTTCTAATATTACATCTACCTTGATGTTTGCTTTGTTCTTCCTTTCTTCATATAGCACGTTGAGTAATTGAGTAATTAATACTTCAATATGTATTTAAAAGAAATGCAATTAAAAAGAATTTATTATTCAACGAAGTGAAGTATTTATTCGATGGTGTGGTGAATGATTTGACTGCTTTTTCCACCTCCCATGATGCAACCGATTAATTAAACAAAATTACAATAGGGAACAAATTTTTCGTGACATTTATACAAATACTTCATCTTGCCAAATTTGAGAGTGGGGAATTTCAAATCTGGGATTAGTTTTGTTTCGAAAGCTACAAAATTTTTTAAATGCCATTTTCGATCTACTTTTTTATTGAAATGTACAAGTTTAAAAACGTTATATACAACAGTGGGTTGCGTAAATGTTGCAATAAACTTCAAAGGGAGTTCATCATCAAGATTAGGGGCTAATCATCAGGATTAAGATTGCATCCATGCCTGGATGCAATATTAAGTACCTCTCAAGTATATCTCAAGATCATAAGTATACCTATTGTGACTTGTTCTAAATCACACGAAGAAACAGTTCATAATAGGGGAAGCACCCCTAGCAACACATGACGACGGTTACAGATATGGTTTTCTATGCAATTTTAATCCTGATGTGCTCTAACTCCACTAGAAGTGTACTGCAACATTTATGCTACCCCTATTATATATAGCGCTTATAAACTTGCACAATTCGACAAAAAATAGGTTAAAAATTTAATTTAAAAAAAAACTTAAGCTTGGAGAGGGAAGCCGATTGCAGATTTGAAATTAAAGATATGAAATCATTAAAGACTGTGAATATAGAATATTATAATACAGAAAATAATTTAGAATTTATAATAAAGAAAGTAATAAGTTAGTTACAAACAATGCATTTTTGTTGAATATATAGGCATTTAAAAGAAATGACAGGATAGTAATTATTTAAGTTTAACTATGCAGTTGTAAAATACAAAAAAATAAGTTAATGTATTATTGTAAGAAGGTGTTCAAGATTTCAGAAGATAGTATTCTCAGTCTACGTTTTTTTAAACTCAAACAAGGGATTTCTGCGAGGGTGGATTTAGAGTAAAAAGAAACTCGTTGGAATCCTGTGCTATTTTCACCGAGACCTTAAGTCTTGTGACAGTTAGGACAAAACAAAATGGAAGAAAGTGAGAATTCAATGGTAGAGCAAAAAGAGTAAGCCAGAAGCAAATAACAAAAAAATCGAAAGAGACTGTCTTCGCAGCAGCTGCGTTAGTCTGTAGCTGTCTTCTCCCTTACGCAATTTGCTTCTGTGCGATCTCCAAATCGCCCCTACTTTAAAACTAAAATTAGAGAGAAAGAGTTTCTTTTTAAATGGGAAACAACATTAAAAAACTTGTTTTCTTTGTGACCTAACGGCAATCACTTATGAATTACTGTTAATTGTTAGAACTTGATGCATTGAATCAAAGATAATTGATTGCGCGTATTTTGAATGGATAAAGCATGGTTGTGTTAGATAATTAAATTCTGATGTGAATGCTTTGTTAGGAATGATAGGCAAAATCTTTAAACATTTTTAAGTTTCGATCGGAAAACTTGTTTAAGTCAAAGTTTTGGTAGTGTCAATGACAGAATTTATCCGTACTAACCTTGTAATAATTTAATGTCACCAGTATGTGTTTATTCTTTTTCCTTCCTTCTTTTACATATTGCTATTAGTTTATATAAGTTAAACAAAGAGTAATGTTTATTTATGAACTATCTTTTATTTTGATTCAGTTATGTTTGCCATAATTAGCCTCATAACTTTCAGATATTTTCCATTTCATGCATCCAACTCACGATTTAAATAATATAAATAAGTACGTGATAGATTCGTGTAATAGTTTCTTTCTTGGATTCCTTGCACGTTGCTATCAACCTTTAGTAGAACTCACATAACTGTACAAATTTTTATCTACAACCTGATTATGCTCAAAGCTTATTTTGAGCACTAATTGAAAAAAAAAGTTGTTACTTAAAGCTGTTTGTTAGGAGGCACCTATCGATTAATGTTTTTATTAAAAATGCGTTATTATATAATCAATTACCTAACAAAGATTAATTATTTAAAAAATATGCAATCATGGCATTTTATATATATTTTTTTCTTTTTACCAAAGAAATTTTGCCTCCTGACATCGAAACTTAATCAAATATATTTCTGCCATGTAATACGTATCTCTACACTGTAAAATTCGGGGTCGATTTACGGTAAAAAGTACTGTCACCCTGAATGCAGCGACCCTGAATGTAAATTCCATTTTACCGTAAAATCCATTTTTACCGTATTCCGTAATTTTTACAGTGCTATACCGTAATTTTTACTGTAATATTTATGTAATTAAAGTACTTTTACACAGTACAGGACAGAATTTTTTAAAGTATGCAATGTAAAAACTTTGAAAGATGTTGAATCCATATATTTCGCCAAAATATGCAACAACCTTAACATGGTACTGATTTGAGTCATATTATTGTACTTCTTAAACTTGATTGACACGATAGTATGCTTCAACGTATTCTGAAATAGAGTCCAAATTAACAGAGTCCAAATAAAGTAATCAAATTTCTCAATAAATATTTAATCAATGGTGGAATATCGCTTGATTTTTCATCATTACGAATATTTTTCAAATCATAAGCATACATCTTTTTTTAAAGAAATCAAAGGTATTTCTAACATAAAAATAGTTTTGAAATTCAGAACAGAAGAATAGTTTTAAAACGTGCAGTCTGTCTGGACGTTTACAATTACTGCATGATGTTAAACAACAATTGATGTTGATCTTTTGGATAAATTTGTCGTTATCCCTCTATTTTTTTTTCGGAATAAAAATATCTTGACTAGATAGACCATAGAAGAGTTAACTCTTCTATTCAACAACTCGAAAAATAAATAAATAAATAAAAATAAATTTTAAAAACTTTAATCGCATAGAATATAAAAAATCTATGTAAATATATTTAGAGAACCATACTTGTATTTAGAAAACTACTAACAAAGCAAAATAATAAAATTTTTCAAAATGAAAAATTTTTTCTATAAATTGAAAAATAAAATTTATATAACATTCATTTTTAACTTTTAGCTTAGAAAAATTGTGATGTACCACTGAGTAAGAGATCACCAAAATTGAGAAATAAAATTTTTCCCAATGATTACAAATTGACAATGAACTCAAATATCATAAATTTCGTCGAAAATAGTGATTTTAGATTAGTCAGGTTTTTTAATGCTTCTAAGTATTTTATCAACGGTTACTGCTTGATTTTTATCATTACGAATGTTTTTAAAATCATAAGCATAAATGTTTTTTTTTTTTATTTTTTTTTTAAATTGAAGTATTTTAAACAGAAAAATAGTTTTAAAACACGGAGTCCCTCTGGATATAAACACTTCCTAAAAGATGTAAAACAACTTGATGTAGGTCTTTTGAAGAAATTCGTCACTCTCCTTCTATTTTTTCAGGAATAACAACATCTTGACTAGATAGACCGTAGAAGAGCTTATTCTCCCTTTTCAACATCTGAATAAAATTTGCTTTCGAAAATAGGCTATATACTTGACCACAGGGGAACGAATGTAACTTTATCGATTGTTATTCGCAAATATAGACAGATAAAATAAATCTGAAAAAATTTGAAGCAAAGTATAAATAAAATAGAAATGCCATTTTGTAGCATTTATTTGCAAAGCATATTTTAAGCTGTTTCTACAAATGAAAGAAAAAAAGGTGTGTGACTAGTAAGAAAAGGTCACTAAAATTTCAAGGAATTTTTTTTATTACTGTATTGTATTATAAAAGTATTTAATATTGATTTTTGGTTTCAAAAGAGAATAAAATCAGTAAGGAAATAAAAGTCAGAGTATCATAAAATGAAAAATATTCAAACTATGATTAAAAAGAAATAAAAAATGAAGAGTTTTACTTGAAAAATCTTTTTCTTTTCATATAATATTATAAATGTTTTTTATTTGAAAAAAAATGTAGTACAATGAAGCAAAAGATTGAAAGCATTTTATGAAAAACATTCATAATATTTTTTATATTACTTATGTTTACAAAATATCGATTTATCATTTTTAAATTTGAACGAAAAATGTAAACGTTAACTTACTAATAGTTCGATTTTTTTTAATTTTAAACCAAGAAAAAACTTCAAACAATTAACATCTAGTTGAAAGAGGAAAATATCTTTCAATTTTTTTTCAATGGCCAATGGCTTATCACTAATAAAGATCAAAACCACAAAAATATTTAGGAAAAATGTGGATAATGGCTTCTGTGTTTAATAAAAAAACACAAATTTTTAGAAATACAAAGTGTTTATTAAGAAGTAGCAAGGAAATAAAAACTGTAATTAAAAAATTCATTAAATATTTATAAGAAACATTTTTCAAATTTAGACTTTATATCATGAAATTTATTTTATATATATGATATATTAAATTTGAAAAACCATATTTATAGAATAGAGACTCACTTAAAATAGAGTAATGAGCAATTATAAAGAAACTAGAATTACATTTTGGGGCCTTTCAAGTATTAGGCAAGCATGTTTTCTGTTATTTTGGACATTGGCAAAAATATGCAAATAACAGCCAACCTCCCATGCTTAACACTCCACCACCTTGTTTTTGCTTTAACTTTGACTTTTACTGTAGTTATCTAGATTCAGAATTGAATTCAAATGTAAAGTTGTAACTTTGCATAAAATAAAGTTAATGTTATAATTCATTTTATAATATTTTGTGTAGAATATTCATTAGAAATCTTTTGTGTTCAAAGAAAGATAACTTCCGAAACTCTGCTAAGAATTTTTTTCTAATTATTTCTTTTTCCGAATTAAACTTCTATTCCACATTTTAAATTCTTCCATGTGTCTTCCATGTGTGATTTGTTTTATTCCTTTTTAATAAAATTTTGAAAATAAGGAGATTTTAATGCCAACGTAAAAATTGCTCAACAAAAATAAGCCCTTTGTCCTCACCCCTTGTCAACAAAAATAAGCAAATCACCTACACCTCTATCCCTGTTAGGTCCTTCCTTCCTCAATGGCACGACAGCCCCGGGTGGGCCCTGGCCTTCTCAATCAACTTCCTCCAGGCCTGCCTCTGCCTGGCAGTTGTCTTCCAGTTTGAGACTTTTAAGACTGAAATGTCTCTTTCCACGCAGTCGGCCCATAGAGTTGAAATACTGGGTAGAGAGAGTAGAATAACCCCCGACCCGTGGACAAGATAAAGTCACGTGACTGTAGCCAAACTTGCCGTTCACTGAGACCGCTTCGATTCCCGTCCATTCGTTTAGCATTGCGATCGTCTGATGCAATTAACTGTCTGTCTTTTTAATTCAGAAATAAGAATGGTACAAAAGTCCTGAGCATTTTGCTGCACGGAGAAGTTTTCTAGGGACTGTCCGATAACTTTTTACAAGAAAGGGCGACATTTTTTTTCACTTTTTCTATTTTAAAATTGATTTTAAAATTTTTCCGATACTCAGTCATGCTCTGATAATCATGTTTTATTTGCTTTAATAATCAATTACGCTCGTTTTTGCTCACTTTTTTTGCATTTAACATAAGTTTTTATTGTTTCTTAAACTTTAAACTTATAATGTTTAAGTATATTTCAATATATATTCTATTTTTAGCTGAAATAGCTGCAAAGCTTTGTTGGCTTCCTTGGCGAGATACTTTAGCGCCAAGGAACAGTTGAGTAAACTTTCGGTTTTGTTTTAGTTCTCTTTAAATGTCGATATCATTTCTGTATATTCTGAAGATTTTGTATATCTTTACCTCTTGATTACTAAAACCCAATATTTATCTTGTTCTAAAATGTTTCCTTTAAATATATATATTTAAATAAAAAATATGGTACATAAGAAGTTGTGTTTTTTAAATTACATAGGAATGCTTAAAAACCAAATTATTTGTATATTCTTATATGTTTGATGAATAATTAAATTCTATGAAATATTTTTAGTATTTAAATATAAAATAGTGTATAGTAGTTTTAGTGTTAATTTTTAATAAAATTATATAATTCTGTTACTATACATAAAATGAATACAAATTATGTACTATTTAGAAAATAAATTAAGGTATATTTAATATAATCATTAAGTACTTGTTTATCTTCTTTTTATTTAAAAATAGTTGCTTTATTGGAAATACTTTATTTTACTAGTATATTAAAGCGTAGAATTAGTTTGATTTAGTGCAACAAATTTAGAAAACATAACATAGAAGTGGATAAGTTGTATAGGAGTAAATTAGTGCAGTAAATTAGCGCATGTTATGCATTGGTATGGAATAAACTGCTCAGACGGCCAAGGCTAACAGCTGGCTGTGGTGCAAAGATTTAGCATCGTGAACCTTTCTTGTAAAATTTCAACTGTTTTTACCTTTATCTAGATTGTATATATTTAATTTGCAGCTGGCTAAAAGATATAGTTTTAAATGCACTTACTATTTTTAAGAAAATTACATTTTTTATGGATGGGCATTGTAATTTTCTTAATGTCCATAAAATGATTATGGTTCTTTTATTTGNTCCTGTTCACCAAACGTTAACCAAGAGTGTATAGCACCTCTTTCAATGATTGAGGTTGAAGAAGCAGTTCAAAAACTTAAGAACAACAAGGCTCCTGGCCCAGATTTGATATCACCAGAATTCTTAAAAAACTCAGGACCAGATGGGTTAAAGGCCATACATAATATTCTAACATCAGTATGGGAAAAAGAGATACTCCCGGAAGAATGGAAACACAGCACTGTTTGTCTTATACACAAAAAAGGAGACATTCTTGAATGTTCAAACTACCGGGGTATCAGCATGCTCTGCACTGCATATAAAGTCTTTTCAAAAATTCTATTTAACAGACTTAGCCCCTATGTAGAAAACATCATTGGTGAATACCAGTGCGGCTTTAGGAGGGGCAGGTCTACAACTGACCAAATATTTTGCATAAGACAGATTCTGGAAAAGACCAGGGAATTTGGAATTGGTACCCACCACCTATTTGTGGATTTCAAAACTGCTTACGACAGTGTAAACCGGAAGCGACTCATTGAAGCTATGCGAGAATTCAATATCCCGGACAAGCTTGTACGACTCACCACACTTACACTGTGTAAGACCATGCAGAAAGTTAAAATCCAAAATGACTTCTCGGAACCAATGGAGGTAAAAAATGGTGTAAGGCAAGGCGATGCTTTGGCATGCCTACTCTTCAATTTGGCATTAGAAAAAATTATCAGAGATTCAGGAATCAATACCAGAGGACATATCTTTCATAAGTCTGTCCAAATTTTCGCTTTTGCCGATGACATTGACATCATAGCTCGAACACAATCTGACTTAAAGCAAGCCTTTCTATCCATGGAAAAAGAGGCAGAAAAAATGCATCTCACTATTAACCAGGAGAAAACCAAGTACATGCAATGCACCAAAATAACTGATTCTACAACTCACTTGCAAATTGGTGAATACAAGTTTGAAAAAGTAAACAGTTTTGTTTATCTTGGTTCTGAAGTCAACGTTAATGGCAATATCGCACCCGAAATACAAAGAAGAATCAATAGTGCAAGTAAATGTTTCTATGGATTAAAAAAATATTTAAACTCAAACCTACTAAAAAGAGATACTAAACTGTTAATTTATAAATGCTTGATCAGACCTATCCTAACATATGCCTCAGAAACTTGGACAACAACACAGAAAGATGAGAATTCCTTGGGGAATCCCTGTTAGGTGCTTTCGAAATATTTGAACAGTCATTTGTTTTTTTCTTTATTAATTCTTTTTATTAAAAAAACAAAACAAATTAAAGCTTATTAGAGTTATTAAATAATCAATAGAATTTCAATTTTTTTTAAAAAAATAATTGGCACTAAATTAATATTGTTCTTGTTTACAATTAAAAGTGCTTTTTAGTAAAACGAATGCAAGCAAACAGATGTATATTATAAGTAAGCAACAATTAATTAAATTTGCTGTAACCCTAAATTTTTAACTATAATATGCAGATGACAAATATTTCATAATAATTTAAAATGTTTCCAGCAAATAGGGAAAAACGCTATATATTTGAATTTATCTTTACACAAATCCATACTTTTGGAAAACACTCCCTTCTAAACGCATGAAAACATTCCAGTATTCTTGCAGTTTGAAATCCTTCCCAACGACCATAAATAAATATATATTTTCAAAATTTTCTCGAATCTTACAAGTTAAACTAAACCTTCTAACTGACTTCTAGTTAAATTGAATTCCTTTTATAAGAGCATTATTGCTATGAATTAGAATTTTCTAAAAATACTAACCATTTCAAAATGATGACGCTTTTTTGTATCGTTATTTTCATTGATTCTTGATGAGGTCGTAAATCAGTTCGTGAAAACTTCCTCCGAGAATGATGAAACTGAAGAGCCATCTGTCGGAGAAATTCGAAAGTATGATACGATAAATTAAACTGAATAAGTATGAGAATAAGTGGGGGTTTTTTTTCTTCCTTCTTCTTCTTCTTTCTCTAATATCACCGTGCTTCCTCAAATTTAAAAGCGATATATTCTTTCGCGGATATACAACATTACTTACAAAAGGAAATCCTTTCACCTGATTGCATAAAGCACATTATTATTATTATTTTTATAATTATAATTTAAACGTTTTAATTTAATCTAGTTTTGTGGCATATTTAATGAATAATATGTTTTAATAAGAAATAAATATAATTTGTTTGGCATTAAAGTTATCATTGGAATAGATTGAAGTTTAATTGGATGATTAATTAAGTTGAATTTCCGAGAAAAAAAAATCGAAAAAACAGATTTTACAGTAAACTGTAAATATTTTTCCTTCACTTCTTTTTAATTTTTTTTCTTCATGAAAATAAAAGAATATTTTTCAAATAAACTACTGATGTAACGGTTTTAGGAAAAATATCTTCAGAATTGATAGTGATTGAAAACTCTTATCTGAAGTAATAATTTTTTATAAATGTAATATAAGATGTTTTTTTCAATTTTTCATAAGATGTTTTTTTTTAAATTTTTCATAAGATGTTTGAATGCACTGTTTTTTATTTTGAATTTTGAGTTTTTTTTTAAAGAAATATAATTTAGAGTTTTTATTTAAAGAAATGAAAGTACATTGAATATTGTAAATAATTTGTTTAAAACAGGTGTTACATAAAATTTCCAAACCAACTACCCTTTAGAAACAAAAAACTTTCGTTAACATTAATGAAAAAACAGAGTTTAATAGATTAAAGATAAGTAAATAAATTGAAACTAATTAAAATATAGTCAGAAAAATTCGGATTTCATAGATAACTAATACAGAAGTATTTCTGCAGTAGAAACAAAGTAAAGCACATCGTATATATGCTACTATCCTTTGAAGATTTAGTTGTTGCTTACTTAAAAACATTTTGCTTTCCTTAATCTTCAGACTTTAATAAAAATAAAATTAATGTAATTAAAATATCAGATTTTAAATTTAAAGTTACGTTTTTAATTTTATTCTTACTATTCATATCAATAATCATGTTTAAAATTAATTTAATTTTAAATAAATTACTTGCATCAATAATGAAGTATTACTCTCTGCATCAATTCTAGATAATAGTAACATTAGTGTAGGTACATAAAATCCATAAAATGCATTTCTTAATAGTCCCACAGTGGACTGATCGTTAAGACACGGTTCCCAGCAGATTACCGAAGTAAAGGATAACTGGCTGCGGTCAGTGTGCGCGTGAGTGACCACTTGGATCAGTCTGCGTAGGGAGCGAGGGTGTGCGGTATTGGTCCTCGTTAAACTGTTCTACCGTAAAGTGCTCGAGTTCGCGTGCAAGTCGTCGGGCTACCGAAGCTGGGGTGCCATCTCCTCTGCAGAGGATCAAAATTGTGATGGCATGTCTTCGGATCATCCTCAGGGATGCTTCCCAGACCGTCGCCAATAGCCCATTGTGCAGCTCTAGTGCAACGTAAATGAATTACAACAACAACAACATTTCTTAATAAAAACACCTTCCGATATTTGCTCATAAATTACTAATTTTTAATCAGTCTTTTTTGCACTATTTAATTTAACTGGTTCTAAATAATTGTAGTTAAATTTAAATTCAATATTACCGTAATCACTTATCGAAGTTTTAAAACAAAAGAACCGCAAAAGAGCAAAAAAAACCTATAAACTCCCACCCGTGGTCACATAAAAAAAGTTCTTTAACCTTGAATATCTTTAAATGTACCTCGCCCTACATTTTTCGACCTACACCCGAAGACAAAGAATAAAAAACTATATAACAAACCAACAAATGTATAGAATCTTCAGCACCCCACCTGACCGTGGGGCGTTGTGGTTCCAGTCAAACAGACCTTTGAGTCCAGCCCAGGGTTGAAACCTCTTCACCTTGGAAGACTTCAAAAATAGGCAACCGCCCTGACCCTTCAGAAGAAGATCTTGGCATACCTCAATAGGTGTGTGGATTCATCGGGTAGGTAAGTTTGTATACTGTGACCTCATGCCAATATGGGGTCAGCGAATTACATAAGTCATCGCTGCTGCTTGGGAAGTGGGATACTGAAAAGACTTTTTTTTTTCTTTCTCTAATCATTAACGTGGGCTCTTGTCTTTAGGATGTTTAATTTAGATTCAAATTAGTTAGTTTTGGGATGGACTTGCGCCCTTTGAGGGTTTTTCAGGGCGTTTCTGATTTACGAGTTTCGATGAAGCTAAACTGTATTTAGCAAGAAATAGATACAATCATGTGGAGTCAAGAATAAATTGTCATTGCCGAAAATTATGATGGTCCGGAGGTAAATGTTTATTGCAACAAATGTAAAATAAATAAGATGTTTACCTATGGTAATAAATTAAAATTAACGAAACGATGAAGTGATCGGGGTATGATTCGGCTGAAGAATAAATTGTCAATGCCGAAAATTATTATGGTCCGGAGGTAAATGTTTATTGTAACAAATGTAAAATAAATAAGATATTTACCTATGGTAATAAATTAAAATTAACGAAACGATGAAGTGATCGAGGTATGATTCGGCTGAAGCATAAATTGTCAATGCCGAAAATTATTATGGTCCGGAGGTAAATGTTTATTGTAACAAATGTAAAATAAATAAGATGTTTACCTGTGGTTATAAATTAAAATTAACGAAACGATGAAGTGATCGAGGTATGATTCGGCTGAAGAATAAATTGTCAATGCCGAAAATTATTATGGTCCGGAGGTAAATGTTTATTGTAACAAATGTAAAATAAATAAGATGTTTACCTGTGGTTATAAATTAAAATTAACGAAACGATGAAGTGATCGAGGTATGATTCGGCTGAAGAATAAATTGTCAATGCCGAAAATTATTATGGTCCGGAGGTAAATGTTTATTGTAACAAATGTAAAATAAATAAGATGTTTACCTGTGGTTATAAATTAAAATTAACGAAACGATGAAGTGATCGAGGTATGATTCGGCTGAAGAATAAATTGTCAATGCCGAAAATTATTATGGTCCGGAGGTAAATGTTTATTGTAACAAATGTAAAATAAATAAGATG
>NC_092211.1:78380172-78382678 GCF_043381705.1 Parasteatoda tepidariorum | reverse complement strand
TCATATATATATAATATAAAGCCGTTCGCGTCACATTGTATGATTTTAATCTCAAATAGTTTGCAAAATTTATAGTTAAATTGAAATCGTGTAAATTAAACTGATTGTTACTTTAAAAGCATTTTAAATAAAAATTTAGATTGCTAGAAATAAAACTGAAACTGCTGCAATAACAAAATAGGTTTAGTTACTCTACCAAATCTTAATCATAAATGCTGAGATACCAAGCATTTTTTTCTTTTGTCTTTGAAACATGAGATTTTTTTCGTGGAAATCCATTCCTACAGAATCATACAAAAACTAATGGCTATTTAGCTAAATGTAACAAATAAATAATCCCACAAATAATCCTGATTATGAGACAAAAGTTACACATTTTACTTTGCATTATAAATAAAAAAAAGCTTTGAATTGAATTTATTATCAATAAATAATCCATTCCGATGACAAAAAATATATTATCTTAAATGAGGCTGAAATAATGACTCTTCTTATCAAGAATAATCTAATTGTGGATTAATCCTTTCCACTTAAGATGCTCTTTTTTCTTAAACAAAAGAACATTTTACATTTCTCACTTCGAAAAAATACGATTAAGTAAATGAGCCATATGTACTTTTCCATCTTATACCTCAATGATTTTTCATGTTCAGAATACCCTAACATCATCCTTACCACCTTTGCAATCCATTTTTTTGTATTCAATATGCACAGTTGAGAATTCTATTGTATTCTAAGCTGCATTTAAACCCGTTAAATAAATAGACTTGAGTAGTTTAAGAGATGTGTAAACAGACTCTCTTGAGATATATAATTCAAGAAACTTCGTGATCATTTATTTTATAGTTCAGTGAGCGGTTATTGCAAAACGATTCGCGCCTACAGCGTTCTTAAAAAACATCACGCAATTTTGTTTATCTTTTTTTATTTTTTTATTATTTATGTCTTGATTTTAATTTGGCATCGTGGGAGATTTACACGCTGGTTATAACTCCGGATCATGAATCGCATTTTTGAGTTTAATATTTTACGGACATTTGATAATTATTAAAAGCATATCGTATATTTTATTACTTAGCATAAAGCTGTAGTTATGTTATAATATAATTCAGTTTATTTTATCGTGTAATCCTTTAATCGTTAGTGATTGTAATGTATCTATAAGATTTAATCTAATTTGCATAGGAAGAATGCAATGAATAGTTTTGATTTCTTCCCACAATTTGAATTAATATGTTCTCTTGAAACATTAGGCAGTAATAAAGAAATCATCCAAAAAAAATGAAAAAAATAAACTTAATAGGCATTGTACGATGACAACTGTAATCTAGCAAACTAAAAAAAATGTGGTTAAGAGTTTTTTTTTTTTTTTTTTTTTTTTTTTTTTTTTTTTTTTTTTTTAAATTAGACACTTGAAAAACCCGAAAAATACAGGAAATTTTTTATCTCATGCAAAAATGTCGAAATCTTTTCTAAGTCTCAGTAAAAAAATTTTAAATTCCTTGGGAAAATATCGAATTTTTTTTTATGCAAACTTAAAAATAATTTATTTTAAAATCAAAAAAAAAATTATCTTTCTTTCACTCGCGCAATTATTTTTGCCCATTCTAATACTTCCTTTCAACACCATTTTCGTCATTTCGTCAAATTCTTTTCTTCTATATCTATATAGTTTTATCTATATATAGTTTTATCTAATTTACATAGGAAAATGCCATATTATGAGTAGTTTTGATTTCTTCCAATAATTTGAATTCAAATGTTCTCTTCAAACTTCAGAAAAAGGGAAGATAAATTTTACAGAAACACAAAAGAAAGTAAACTTAAAAGGCATTGCACGACAACAAAATAATAAAAAAATTTTCAGACACTGAAGAACTCACAAAATGCGTGAAAATCTTTATTTTCTTAAAATAGTCATTTTAGGTCGAAGAAAATTTAAATTTCTTGGGAAAACAACGATTTTTTATGCAACTTTAAAAATAAATTTTTAATATCAAGAAAAAGTATACTTCACTTTTTTTGGGTACTTATTTTTGCCCTTTTTAATGCTTCTCTCGATCCAAATAAATTTCAATACAATTTTCATCATCAAATCTTTGTCATCATGAAGCTATTTTTTAAAAATATTGGGAAAAATGCAGTTTTAAAAATCTTAGCTTAAAAGTTTGAAACAGACAGGGGAATATAATTCAAAACTTTTCCAGACATCCTCATCAAAACGTATTTCTTACATTTAGTTTTCTTTAGATTTAGCGTCATGTGTATTATTTCCGTCGTTTTCGTTGGGTGTAAAAATATTCTAAAACAAACTATTTTTAACGAATCCGAAAGTTAAGTGTTTGCCATATTTCATTCCAAAACTGTATACAGCTGGACTTAAAATTGGTTAATAAATGATGTCTTATGAATAAATAATGTCTTATGAAATTGCTTTTTTCCCCCATTGCCCATTTTTGTGATAAATGTGACTTAAACATTTCTCTAATAATCGTTATATATATAT
>NC_092211.1:78375366-78378938 GCF_043381705.1 Parasteatoda tepidariorum | reverse complement strand
TATATATATATATAAAAGGAAAGACGCAAGATTTTTAAAAAATACAATTAATAGCAGAAGTAATACAGATGGTTCTGTCTCTGATCTTAAATATTTTTATAAATTATATTTTATTTATTATTCTTATTTTCCAAAAGCTATTTGCTCTATTTTTATTGTATTTCTTCACTAACTCTTTTTCACATAAAGAAGATTATAGCACAACATATTCTTCCGTAGTCCGGGCATGATTTCTAGATTTTTTTGAATTTCTGGATTTATGAATGAGCAATCGCCATAGAGATCCATGCAAACCTGTACAGGATATCGCGACATTGAATTTTGTATTTACCCACAGTGAGTGAGCGGTCATCCATGAAGGGCCATTTGAGGCAATCTCTTAGATCCCCCTCCCTCCCGCACTAACGTAAATCGCGGCGATAGTCTGAGGATTGTTAGCCATGACTAAATACGCTGACACTTACTCTGGCTCCCACCCGTGGGATTACTTTCTGTGATTGTAGAAAAAAAGTAGGGTCAAAAAATTGCCATTTCCTTTTCTCAGGTTAGCCCTGTCCCTGGCTACTCAACCACGTGGACTGGGAATTCGGGACACGAAGAAGAAGCGAAAAAAAAAACCTGCATTACCATATTGTCTTCACCAAATTGCTATGTACTACCCTCAGGTGCAAGTCAACTAATTTTTTTAATTAGTTTAACATTATTTCGCGAATTGGGGCAATTATTAAGGTTTAAAGTGCCAACCCCTAATTTTTTTAAAAAATATTTAAGTTAAAAAACTTTAAAAAAAATTTTTTTTTCTTATTAATTCATTCATTACTTGTAAACAATATAGAAGGTCAAATTGGAATATACCATAAATCATATATCAATTTTCTCGTTAACAGTTCTTTTCACAATCTGTCGAACAGTTAGATAATCATCAGATAGACAAAGTCCTGTCAGATCAATCCTAAAAAAGGGTACTTGAGTCGTAGTGGCTCAATGGATAGAGCACTCTCCTCCCAAAAAGGTGACCCGGACTCGAATTTCAGCAGTGGCTGATTAATACGAATTCTGCTCCCAGCACGCACCGGGCACAGTGCTGATGTAAATTATCCTTAGTGGTTGAAAGATCAAGGGTTAAAATCCTCTAGCCATCGGACAAACCGTGTGAGGTTTTCGTGTCTTTACTCTCCATGTTACGCATATGTGGGTTGTCTCCATCCAGAAATCCTCCACGAAGACTAGTTTGTCTTAATGCTTGACCCACGAGTTTCTTTGTCTTCTGGATTGGGTTCAAAAAGACTATGCTGTGGAGTTACGCGAATTGTCGTTTACCCAGAATTGCGTTGGTTGTTCAACGATGGTTATAAAATAAATTTTTAAATAATGGTAATTAAACTGGAAGATTCAAGAAAATGAATGAAATTTCTTTTGAGTTCATTCAGTGCAAATAAATGGTATTGAAGATCAAGTCTAAATGTGTTAGCTAATTCTAATAGATGTTTTACTATTCTCTCGGGTAGGTGGGTAGTCATATCAGAGAAATGGCATCCGCCCAATTACAAAATAGAGTACTTAAACTGAGAAATTGGGAAACCTGAATAAATTTTTTTGTAAGTTCATTCATTACAAGTAAATAGTATGAAGGATTAAATTATACCTTCAATTATCTTTCACCTAATATTTTAATGGTAGGTGTTTTGATATTTTGTCTGATAATTATAGGAGAGAAAGTACAGTCAATCTATTTTAAAATAACTGTTATTTAACTAAAAACTTAAGAAAATGAATGGATTTTCTTTTAGTTCATTTATTGGTACAAATTATATTGGTGGTCATTTTTAATGTTCTTAGTTTTAACGCATTTCAGAAAATATATATGAAATTATATAGCTGTCTTCTTTATTTTCTGTAATGTATAATATTCTCTTGTTATTTTTTTTCAAAAAAGTTAGTTTTAGTAAAAAAAAAATTTTTTTTATTAGTTTTAAAGTATGTCTATTCATTACTTCGTTTTCTTTCATATTTTGAGTAATTTAAAGCAGTGTTTTTTTTTTATTATTGTTATTTGGAAATTTTATATCATTATCTTGTTGTTTTAGGAAAAAAAAGGTTCAAATGTAAAAAAAAAATTTATTTCATTACTTTTAAGGCATTTTTATTTTTTACATCGTTGTCATTTATATTTTTTGAAATGTAAAGCAGTAGTTTATTTTTTATCAATTTTAATTTTTATAACATTGTCTTATTATTTTTATTACCCTGTATATAAGAGCCTTAACTGCTCATAAAACTAATGTAATCTAATATTGCTTATTATAAATTTTATTACGCGCATATTACTCTTACTTATCCCATTATATAAGCCTTTATTCGAATTACAAGGTTCATTTACATACAAGGTTCATTAAATACATTAATATTAAAATACAAGGTATTAAATACAAGGTTCATTTTACAATTGGCAGACTACATCTCCTCTTTTATCTCACCAATAAGCCTCGTTATTAATTGAATCAATGTAAGCTAAATTTGGTAACATTGCTATGCAAAAAAAAGAAAAAAAGAAAGATATATGACTTTGTATAAAATAATGATGCAATGCAAACAATGTATAAAAATTCTATTCCGAATAATTACATATTCTATTTTTAAAAAAATTGAATTTCAAAATATTGTTATTTAATGGATAGGTTATTCAAAATAAGTTGAACTTTTTTTTATCAGTGTTCTTCGTATTGCAATAATGCAAATATAATTGAGGCGATTTTACGGTTGACTAGAATAAGAGATTTGATCGCATTCGCATATTTTTGGGTTTTTTGCAATACTACTTCAAAGAGTTTATGATCTCAATCTATTTCTGCAATCTCCCTCTGAAAAGATATTACCCCTATTCTATGAACTGCTATTTAAATATAATATCATTAAATGTAAATTCATACATGTTTTTACCTAAAATAATGAAAAAAGAAGTTATTTTATGACAAATTTTCATAATGTACTGGCTTATGAAATTTGTATCACATATGTATCTAAATATATTTATTTATTTATTTTTAGGTAAGAATCCTTTGTTATTTCCACATCTTCGCTGGTTTGAACTAGGTAATATTCAGTTATTAATTTTAAGAATTATCATTTTTTTTCAATTTTAATTTTTTATTACAAGAAAACAATTACATTAAGTAAAATAGTATAGTATGCCATACGCTGTTGAAATAAGCAATATGGTCATACCCTTCAAGTATGTCCTACGTAAATAAAAAAAGACATTAGGGAAAAAAATAGTTAGGCGTTACGTTTGATTTTATTCGTTTGGTTAAGAATGGTTGTGAATCTTTAGACAATCTTATTATGTTAATTATCTCTAATATTAATTATGAAAATGGTGTAAAATCTCAATGGAAACATAAGCTCTAATTTTAAGGAAATGAAAACCGTGATTAATTCGTGATTTAAACTTTTTAATATTTGAGAAACTACTCTAACATTCCATTGTTTGCTTTTATAAAAATCTACGAAAATTAAGAACTATTTATTAATCTAGGAGATTTTAATCTAACTAAATATATATATATATATAT
>NC_092211.1:78354166-78375346 GCF_043381705.1 Parasteatoda tepidariorum | reverse complement strand
TACCATTCTATACATAATGTCGTATTTACTTATTTTAAAGATATATATATATATATATATATATTTTCTTTCGCGAAAAAGCTTCAAAAAACTTCTTAATTCACATTCCTCATAATGTAAGACAATCTTTGAGTAACTCGACGAATAAAATAAATAATAAAGAATGCTATAAAGATGTTATTATTTACTTATTTTATTAGAATGATATATATCGAAATATGTAAGGAGTATTATTCTGAAAAGGAAGCCAGCACCACCAGGAATAAAATTAAATAAATAAATAAGTAAATAGAGCTCTTTGCCCCGGCTATTTTCTGAATTTAAAAAGATATTCGTAATACTCTAAATGTTTTTATACTGATTTCCGACCAAACAGAGATGTAAAATTATTTATTTTTCTCTTTAAATTAAATATCCAAACAATAGAAATTTTAAGTTTACTTGATATTGTCTTACACACTACAAAAAATGACGGATATTTTTGATATAATGCGCAATCCATTAATTTATATCGTAGTTTTTAAGCAAAATTGTTATACTTCGAAACTACAGATTAAGTATCAAATATGAAATAAGAACCTGTTTTTTCCCCCTTCCGATAAAGCAGGGAGAGATTATAACTCTCCAATCGCGGAAGAACTCAGTCCTCCAGGTATCCATTTTCTTAATTACTAAAAAAGCATCCACCCGATTACGTCATTTACAAACTAGAGAGTAAGGGAAAAAACAGGGGAAAACTACACCACATTACGCATGCGTGCAAGAAAATGGTGGTGCTTAGTGAAATGTAAAGATCGCAAGTACGCTGGGGATGAATAAATCACTGGACCCCAAAAACAATCAACAGTGCAGCTAGAAAGTGATTTTCAAGCATTTAGACTAAATTAATGAGAGGTGGTAATTATTTACACTCTAGTTAGAACCGAATTCACGTTAATAAAAATTTGTATTCATTACAAGTATTTAACTCTAAAAAAGTGATAATTTCATTGTAAATAAATTTATTCATTCTGAAAAAAAAAATAGTACTTTTTTAAAAATAAAATTAAAAAGTGTTACTACGCTTGGGAAAAAAAATAGATTGCTTGCTTTGATTACTGGAGAATCAGTGTAAGTAATCTATTACAAAACATCTACTATATATTTGTTTTCCTTTAGAAAGCTAATATTTTTAGTGTATTAAAATTTTATTTTATAGCCATCATTGAACAGCTGACCCAATTTTGGGTTTGCGTTTATACAAAAACCTTTTCGCTTTTCGGTGTCAGAATAATACAGCTTCATATGTTGGATAAAATACAGAAATGGTAAAAACAGAGATTATTAAAATCCGACACAGGTTGCGTTATACCAAAGAGGTAAACGTTCAGTTAAGAGCCGGGAAATTAAAAATCAAAAAGTTAGTGGTTTCCAAATTTTAGACAAGTATAACATAGAATTAAGCTCATTAACAATAGAGCTTTTATATTTGAGGATGTGGTAACTCATCAAAAGCTCTAATGTAAGTGATCCCGCTGCTATACTATATATGTCTGATGTTTGGAAATAATTAATTTTTAATTTTTTCATTTTTTGACTCCTTCAATTGTATATTTATCACTTTGGTATAACTCTTTTTAGTAATTATCTCTGTTTTTACCATTTCTGTATTGTATCCTACTGAATTGAAACATTGAACATTGAAAACATTGAAATGCGTATAGGTTGTGAATAAAATTTTTCCCGTTTGTGATTTTAAATATTGTTTTTATTAAAATATAATTTTATCACGAGAAATTACTTTTGTAATCTTTTTGTTCCATAAAATTTCACGATAAAAAAGAATTTAACAGGAAAAGCACCGGCATTCAAGGTGGTGGTAATTTTTATCCTAATTTGATCAGGAGCTTTTTACAGTGCACAAAGTACAACATAAATACAAACATAATTTACCCACTTTCATTTTTCTGCTTCAAGTATATAATAATTTATTTTATCTGCCTTCATAACAATTATTTCATACAAAATATCATCATTTCACTGCTATTAAACTTATCCAAGATGAAGTTAAATATTTCGACATTAAAATATAATTTGTTCGCCCATGTAAAACGGTAAAAACTAGTTTAATTTGAAAGAAAAAAAAAGCTGATATTTTGCACCTTGAAAAATATACTTTACACTAAGAAATTAATTCCTTTCACTAAAAAACTGATTTGTTGCTTAATTTTAACAAAAAAGCACCTTTTAATTCTTAGAATACTAAAAGCAACATCACAAATACAGTAAACAGAGATAAACACATGGATCAAATTATGAAATTACTGAGTTAAATACATTTCAAACCAAATATCAAAACAAATATCTAATGCAACACTTTCAAAGCCATGCTTACCGAATGAAAAATATCAAAAAATTTAAAGTTAAAAATTCTTGAATTATAATTGCTTGCTCGAAGTAAATAGTATTAATTGTATACGGATTAAAATGCTCTGATGGTTAAAAAGTGATCTCTCATCGGTAAAATATTTTAATTAAGTAGCTGATTTGAAATTTAATTAAAATAAGCTATTAATTACCTATAATTTTTAAAGTTATAACCGGATTATTCAAGTTGCAGTTTCCAAAAAAAGAATAATGAAAATAAGTCGGTTTTATAGTTCAGTTTCTATTACTTTTTTGCAAACATAAAACGAAAACTAATTATAACTTGTGTGAGAAACTACCTCAAGCAATGTAGACATCAAAGCGCAAAAACTTATCCTGTCTGTATAATGTCAAGCTGCGTGAGAATATGTGTTCTATAATTGTACGATTGATATCTCTAATTTTCCTTTAAAAAAAGTAGCTTAAAGCTATTTATCGGTATTAGTCAAGCAATGGTTAGCAACAAAATAAGTAATTTAAGATCGTTAGCAATTTGAAAAAAAAGAAGAAAAAACGTAACTATTTTATCGATTAAAGTAATTCTCAATAAGTCGTAAAACAATTTTTATGATGGAAATGAAATATAGATTATAAGTATTTACTTATTTATTTTTTTATTTAAAGAAATAAATGAATCCTGAAATCATATAATCAGAGATCAGATTTTATTCATTTGAATTCAGTTATGTGATGAATCTTAAATTTTCCCCTTTCTTAAAATTCCATTTCGGTTTGCACTCTAAATATATTAATGATAAAATATGATAAAAATTGCTTCCAAGACTGTCTACCAATTTTAATTTTGAAAAATTATTTACACATTATCTGTTTTCATTTATACATGAAAAAATTTTCACGCAACCAAACAATATATGTATTAGCTTATATGTTACTATTATACTCAGGATAATATTATGAATCAAAATGTTACAGTCATGCATAGGTTTGTTATCCCTTATGTTACAGTAATTCATCAATCGAAAAGCAGGTAGCTAAATTTTAAGGGACTGCGATTGCTATTAACCAAGCGATGTTATCTATGTTCATAAGTTATATTATTTCGTAATTTGCAGTTTAACATAGATAGAAATTATCTGCCCATATTAGGAAGTTAATTTTAGGAAAATTATGTTGTCTGATTAGTTATAATTGTTTTCTTTGCTTTGGTAAATAAATATTGTTTGTTTCAGCCATATTGAAGCGTTAGAATATTTGATTACCGCCTTCTTTTACATATCATAACAAAATTGAAGACTTGGAACTGTTCGTGTAATCCATTTTATTTCAATCCTTTCATTTAATATAATCGAATTCTTTACTGAGATTTCACAAGATTTCAGAAATCAGTTTAAACCATTTTCACGCTATTTGAGCTAATTTGTTTTGCCACTGACATTCTTTCTGCAGTTATCCGGCAATTTTTATGAAAACTAACCAGTCCGGATTCTTCTCTGTTTTTCTGAAAACGATAAGTCATAAAAAAATAACTTAATCTGGTTCACCCAAGTCCCATTATGAGATCAACTACATCTAGACTTAGTCAAATTGGTCTTTTATGGAGTAGTATCTTGTGTTATCTGGAATTGTTTGCAATTTCAGCAATCGTCATAATGCCATATTCAAACAATTGCCATTATTCATTCCGAAATTCTACTTCCAGATTATCGCTTCACTGCTTGCAGCCACATGCCGGGCGTGTGCCTCTCGTCTGTTCCAGTATGTCTTGTGACCATAACTGACCCGAGGCAAGTAAGGCTTACTCATGGACCGATCGCCGCTATCGATATGCCAGCTTTGTCCGAAACTTAGGAATCAATTGCTTCCTGAAAGCCCGAAGGTATCAGTCGATTGTTGAACCTCTCATGGATCGAGGGAGTTTAACTCGCGCTAAAGGGTTAAAAGAAATGCTTCAATGGGTTGATTATCTGCAAGGAAAATTCTCACACAGGGATAGTTTCATATGGCGAGTATGTGCGATGGTCCGTCATCTTGGGATAGTGTGGATCGCTCTTCTGTGACCCAAGCTCAGTGATTTTCGTCGCCATGGCATTTTTTGTAATGTCTCTAATGACACATGTTTGGCGGAGAAACGAGAACGATAAAGGGAGGAAGATTCGAAATTTTCGTGATGCATCGCTAATTCGTGTGTGAGAAAGTAACCAACGCAAAGTACTCTCCCCTCTCACCAAAGAACTTTCAACGACCTTGGCTATAGAAGGTTTTGGCTAAAATTATTTCCTGTCTCATCAGACGTTGGCCTAGTGAGAAATAAATTGAGTTATTGAACATGGTATGATTGCCCGTCCGGTTTCACTGAACTTATACCAGTGCGAAACAAAGTAGCAAATAATCCAAAGGCTTTTGACTTACAAGTTGTTGTTTTTTTTTTTATAAGCAATTGTGGATAGTTTTTCTAAATTCATAATGTATTTATTTTTTCATCAGATTCAGACAATTTGTTTAGACTAGGAGTGTATAGCCTTTTTCGGAAGCGAGCCACTGTGATTCCATTATAGGCATTACATATTTCCTAGCTTTTAAAATTTCTTTAATTTTTTTTAATCTTTCTTAATTCAATTGTAATTAAATTAAAGCAATTATTTAATTTTTTTCACATTTCATAAAAAGCGGATATAAATATTTATTCTCTTTTTAACAATCTTTATAACGGCTAACTTTTCAATTCAATACAAGTGTTATAAATCATTAATCTACTATCGCAACTAATCGAATATCAAAATCTATTTTTAACTTTATTTTCCTTTGGCTGCTTTACTTCTCTAAAGAAAAAAATGTTTTGGTTATAAGGTTATATTAAATTCTTACTGTCCTTTTGGAGATTAAGCTGTAACCGGATTATTTAAAATTTAATATTAAAAACGTATCGTTGGCTTTGTTTCTGGCTGTATTATCTATCGATAACTAGCCAACTTTGGATCTCTTCCCATGCTCCTAAGTGTCCATTAGCAGATATTTATTCACAGATAATTTAAAATTCGTAGCGTTCTGAACCCTTAGCGTTGTTGGATCCCCGATGGCCCCTCAGTCCGATCGTTATTATTTACAAAAATCCTCGATATAAAAGAGGATCTCTACGTTACTATAAAGGGAGATACTACTTCTTATTTTGTTTCGTTGTTATGGCCATATTTGCTTAACTTTTAAAATACTTATTAATAAATCGAGTTTTTGTTTCGGAATCTCCAGAATAATCCATCTATCACTAAAAACGCATAAGTACCAGAAATTTCCTCTATACCAACAATGTCTCCGAAGCTACAATAAATTCTGCATTCAGTTTTCTTAGCAAATGGATTATAACTTAATCATTCCTTAGTGTAATAATGACGGTATACATTGCCTTAATGAAAACGAAAAATATTTTTAAAGAAAGGTATATAGTGGTTTCGAAGGATTTGTTAAATATTTTCAAATAATAACAATAATTATGAACATTTAAAGTTTTGCTCGATTTGTTTTCTTTAAAAAATTGAGTGGATCTAAAGTTGTTTAATCTTTTACTATAAATAAATTATTTGCATCTTTAATTTTTAAATAAATCTAACTTCATTTGTTTCAATTGTAAAGTAAAGTTAAGCATTCCCGCGAAATCCCGTTGTGAGCTAGGGAGTCATGGAGGTTGAGGCCTTACAATTTCATAAACGATAGCATGATTGTTGCATTGTGGCCAGCAGTGCGCACAGGTCGCCTTTACTTCACAGACTCATCGATATGAATCTGGGTGAGGCTCAAACTGATGATTCTTGTGAGCTTTAAAGGAAAACTCTCCAATTACAATGTCGAAGGATTTAAGTTATAAAATCGGCTATAAAATTGCTTACTCTCATTATATTGGTTTAGCTAATTTTTAGCTGAAGGGGAAAACGGTGGACTGTTTATAGACCATTCTAGAGCCACAGGTTGCGCAGCCTAGGTCTTGAATTTTGTTTATTATAACATAACATAAAATTGGAAATCATTATAATTTAATCAAGGGAAAAACCAATTCATTTCTTAACTCAAATTACATAATGTACATTTATTATTTAATTCTTCCTTTTAAAAGAATTAATTTTAATTTTAAAACAGAACAATGGGCAATATTTTACCAAAGCACAAATTGAACACAACTCTGTTTTTTTTCCACGACTTTATGACTTAAAATGCTTCAATGGTGTAAAAATGAAAATTCTCAATGAATGAATATGTAAATTTAAAAAAGTGATATAGAAGTATTCATAAAAATTATATAAATAACTTTGTTTAATAAATTTTGTAAGTTAATTGATGAATATTATTATATTTATAATAAATGTTATAAGACTTTTTAGTAAATATTACTATGTTTTTATTGAATATGATTATGCAGTTAGAACACAAGCATAAATATTTTAAATAAATGATGTGGTTTGCAATAATAAATATTTTTGTAAAACATTAGCAAAAAATAAATATCCTTTTAAATAACAAAATTATTAGTGAAAACTGTTTTTTGTGTTATTTTCACAAACTGAAATTTACTAAACGTGAAGCTCATAATTTAATGTAAATTTTTTGCTAAAATATTTAACAGTAAAATTATAGTATTTTAAAAAAATTAAAATTTTTTTTTAAACAAGACTTTTTTAATTCATATTCAAGTTTTCATTTTTAAACTTTATCAGTGCGTGAAAGAATGGTTTTTGCTTGTCAATTGCTATATTATACAACATAATTTTCTAATTAGTATAAAATTGGAATGCTAATTAGGTTATATTAGATTATGCTAATTAGAAAATATGAAGGAGTTCTGAAACAACTTTAACAAATGCAGTAATCATTTGATAACTTTCGTCCGAACTCATAACATTCCAAAAAATGCCAGTGAATTGATGATGATTATTATTATTTTTTCAAGTTTATGTTACATATTTATCAATTTCTTCAGTGAAAATTCTAACACATAAGAATTACATAAAACTAGGAAACTTAATTTTCTGTAGAAAAAGTAAAAATATTGTTTTGCAGCAAAATTTAACTAGTTGTATAAAGCTAAAAATTTATTTTCGTAGAACCTATGAATGAGATATTTACATTAGAATGCATCAAATACAGAAAGAAATTCTAAATTAAATTTTTGATGATTTTTTTTTTATTAAACGTGATATATTCCAATAAAAATCAACTTCTTGACAAAGTCTCTTTTCGTTTATATTTTATTCAATTCGTTATCAAAAAGTATAATATTGCAGAATTTCTCTGTTTTACAACCAAGAAATATCAACTTTTAAAAAAGTGATAATTATTAGTTCTCTTTTTTTTGTCCATTTTTTTTAATCTAAATTGTTTGTCGATTTTGTACTCTCATTTTTTTCTATTTGCCCAAAAATTATAGTATAATAACTATAATTATTATTTTTAAAAGTTTTCGTTAAATATTTATCCATTTCTTTAACGATAATTCCAACGAAAGGCTAATTAATTTTCGTTAGAAAAAGTATGTGTATTGTTTTCAAGCGATTTTAAATCGCTGTATAAAGCAAAAATAATTTTTGTAGAAAATATGAATAAGATATTTGAAGTAGGATACAACAATTAAAAAAAAATTCTTAGATAATTGAAAACTTTTTTTTTTATCAAACGTGCAATATTCCAATAAATATCAGGTTCTTGGCAAAGTCTCGTTTCGTTTATAAATTAATTTAATTTCTTAACAAAAAGTGTAATATTGAAGAATTTCCTTAGTTATGTAACCAAGCAGCATCAAACTTTAAAAACTTTGGGATAATTATTAGTGCTTTTTTGTCCAGTTTTTAGTTTAAGTTGTTTAGCAATTTCTTTTGCTCTTTTTTTTTCTTCTTTTCCCCTTCTATTTGACCATTTTTCTAGCGTGGGAAAATACCCTATCTTAATTGAATGCAAAAAAAACTCCCTTGATGCATCGTAGAATATCACTAATCGTTGCTTTATGAGACTTTTGTCTGTTCGAACTTCAGGAATTTTTTCAGAGCGTCTTCTAAGTGTGACGAATCGTTCGTTCCACGGATTCGTAATTTTTCACTCGTCAGAATAACCATTTTTTTCCCCCTTCAAATTTTCATCTCTTGAAAGAAAAATTTCAGACCTAGCTTGTCTAAATATCCGTGACGGACGAAAATTTTCTTTTCCTTTCAAGACTATATTTTCTTTCTTCTGTATTATAACATTCAACTTCGTTAGCTGTTTAAAAAGATTCCGGCTTGCTCGCTCAGAGGTATGCAAGTAGAAGCTAGTTTATGAAGATGTCAGACTTGGTTGGTCAAGGATATTATAACTCTTTGCCAAAATGGTCTCATTGTTTTGTCATTTGGCTGTCGTCGGTACCTTTTTCGACGCGTGCTGGGCAGATTTTTCAAGCGGCTAATTTATATTTGCGTTCACGAAATAGCGACGCAATACTGATGCTCACATACTACAAGCTCTTCTGGGCGATTCGGTCTTAGAAGCCTACGCAGAGTTTATGTAAATAAAATACATCTTGGTGAGCAGTTGAAAAACGAAATAATGTATTGCTAGGAAACAATAGCTTTCTAAACTGTTGACATTAACGATTCATTCAACGATTGCAAACATTATGTTGATATGAATTTCTATGTAAAAATTCCGAAAAAATCATCTGACTGGTTCTGTTTTCAGATTTAGAGAGTTTTGAAGCCTACCTCACTTTAGTAGAATTTCATCTGTCAGTTCCATTTTTCCAACTTTCGTAAGAAGAATATTAATAATAGATGTAGATATCTAAATTATCAGAATCTATGATCTTATGGAAACTTTTTCATCACATTAAAAAATAAAAATTACTGCTAAGTTTTGAAAAAAAAAGCTTTTTTTAATATCTGTTTTCATTATCAATTTTGAGCTTTCATTTCTGAATAAAGGTTGAAGGATTAAAACATATTTTAAGTAGTTAAACTCATTTATATGATTATTATATTTATTTTATTATATTTTATTACATTCATTTATATGATTATTATATAATTATTTATAAGCTATTTCAAATTTGGAAGCTAATATCAATATATCTGGTTTATATAATTCATAAATGAAAAGTTTGACTTTTCTTCAAAATAGAAAAGAATAACCTTTTAAATGAGGATCACAAAAAAGTGTTTTAAAACTCAAATTTCACATTTTCTCCATAATCGCTTAATGCATCCATAAATCGCTGTTTCTTTGTATTAAAATGGTAATTACATTCATTACAATAATTTTAAATCTGGTATGTTTAAATCCACACAAAATGAAAACTTTATGCAGCACTGTTAGAATTACATAGCTAACTTTAATTGTTTCGGTTACCTTTTCAGTCTGAAAATCATTTTTATGTAATTAAAAGAATACATTAGATAGAATGAGTACACGAAATAAAACGGAGACAAGCTACGTCTGAATAAACGGAACGCGTCTTTTTGGTCTCATCGATAACGTAATTTGTAATTCCATTAATATTATAAATGTCACTCACTATTGCTTACAAATATTTTTTCTTGTAACTAATTTTTTTAATAATTATGTATATTATACAAAAAAAGAGAGAAAATTATTTCATGCTTCATATATGTATGATGAAAAAAGTTTGAAATAAAAAGTTTCATAATGAAAAGAAAATCATAGATTAAATATAAATTTATAGTTAAACGGAAGCAATTACATAAAAAGAGAGTAAAAGTATCCTAAACATCGTATCATAAAAACATTTTTCAAATTGTCCATAAATTGCGAACTCTTCAGAATGGGACGGAGATTAGACTCTAAAGTAAAACTTTCACCTGTAGAATTATGACATAATATAACACATTCAAAAATAATATGAAAATTACAGGAAGCCTTAAGATGGCACCGATAGTACGTTACAATCCCGAGAGTGTAAGAGGAATATATGGAATAGAAGAAGGTATATAAGGAAATTGCGTCAAAGAAGTAAATGTAAGCCGTTAAGGGCTATAACCAAATAGTTAAGACACATATGACGCCTGTGGGTAGTTTTTTTTGTGGCTGTATTATCAGTGACCTGGAACATGGGCGTACTCAGATGGAAGCATCCAAGAAACATAGAAGTGTCATTCTTAGGCTTTGGCAACGATTCTAAGATGATGGAAAAGCAAGTTGACGTTACAGTACAGGTCATTCCCGAGTTTCAACGCCGACTTAAGATCGGTAATTGGCAGTAAGTGACAAAAGAAGCAGACGGAGCACAGCATCCGACTTGCCAGCTATCTGCAACCACGGGTATCGCAGTTTCAAGGCTAACCATGTACAGACGTTAAGGAAAAGTTAGTCTATATGCTCGTAGTCCTGTTAATCGTTGTCTGGGGTAGAGAAAATGTAATGGTGACATCGTCACAGTGGTGTGTGACGTTTTCCGACGAGTCCAGGTTTAGCTTGCAGTCTGATTTACGTCGGACTTTATTATGGTAAACGCCAGGTAATAGTTACCACCAAGACAACATCATTAATGACAAGTCGTTACGATTATACAAGATTGCTCGTTTGAAAATGAAATTATGTTGGATACCAGAACAGATCTGCGTTCTGAAATTGGAACATTAACAGCCCAAATTTACCGGAACATCATTCACGAAGAACTTGTACCTTTCTTTAGGGGTGCTATGGTTACAGAAATTGTTAATGGATGCCAATGCCACACTCCCCGAGCAAACATCGTAAACGAATGTCTTCAATCTGAAGATATCACCCATTTTGAATGGTTAACATTCTCACCTGACTTGAATCTGATAGAGCATGGGTGGAGCATGCTTGGTCGACGAGTAGCAATCCATCAACCACCTCCTATATGTGTATCGGTAATTCGGAAAGCAATAGACAGCACGGTAGTTTAACACTCAGCATGCCTAGGAGTTGTACGAACTGTATTTCATTGCATGGGATGCATTAACCATCACACTAATCATGCAATATCAGTAGTATTTGAAAAGGAGATTTTTTTATAATTACTTTAAGAAGTGAAAATAGTAGTTTTTACGAATAATATCATACATACACCACCTTTTTTGTTCACTATCTTTTATTTATCCCGTTTGTTTTGTTTCTGAACCTTTATTTTCCGGAGTTGGCGTTATCTTTAATTTATGATCATGAGTGTGTAACGGTCGGGTTCTTAACGCAGGTAAACAATTAATTCAAAAATATTTTAAGAACTAAGAGAACATGACAGGATTTGAACAAGTTCAATTTATTGCGCGATTGTGAGATGAAAGCGATTTTTATTCATCAATATTTAATTAGCAATATTATTTAAATGACACTTCTCAAAAATATTTTAAATTCCAATCATCCGATAATTATTCAAATCAAAGAACATAAGAAACCTTTAAAAATAAATTTCAGAATATGTACTTAAAGTATTACCAAATTAGGCATTCCAATACACCACCAAAGTAAAACTAATGCCCTACACCTAATTACCTTCTTATTGTAAAACTGCAAGTGTACACATAAAAAAAAAATTTCATAATTAACTTCACGACTTTCAGAGAAAATGTCAAAATATTTTATTTCCTTTAGATGTACTAAATACCGGGCGTTAAAGCATTAATCAATTTCTTCGCCAATGATATGGTGGGAGGAAAAGACTTCACTTATTTTGATAACGGTTTGTCATGGAACATGTGAAGTTTGTCAAATAATAATAATGTTTTTATTTTATTTTTACGCCACCTTAGCAAATGACTTCTTAATTAAAAGGAAAAGGAGATGAGAAGGGGGAGGGGAAGATGAAAGAAAGAAAATGTCGTAAAAGAGACCGGTGGGGAGGGAAAAGAAAGAATTGATACCAGCGTTTCAAACAGCTGTTGCCAGATACCTCGGTAAAAATTAAGATTTTTGCTGGGCGCCTTTTGTCCGACGTCATTCCAAACGATAGCAAAATAATTGACGTCGATAAAATGGTGGAGGAAAAGCTGTAAGTTTCTTGTTAGTTTTCTATTGCTCTTAGAATGTTTCCGGGAAATTCCTGGAAGGGCGATTCTGTTTTGTTGTCCTTGGAGAGGAGGTGGGAATGAGGAAGGAAAAAAATTGTGTTAATTAAATCTCAGACGATCCCTTGCGATGGTTATTTTTACACTGATTGGTACAAGTGAGTAAGAAGCGAACTGTTTTAATCTTTTGTTTGATGTGTTTGCATCAGAGACGTAAAGAACTTAGATCATGCTTGTAAATTCGTTAAATAAAATAATAAGAAATCTTTTCGAGAGAGCCGTAGAATTATGCAAATTAATTAGCATGGAACTTGTCGAAAATAACAACTTCATTGTTATTATTGCAGTAAAAAATTAAGTCTGCATAAAAGTTGTGATGAATTTCGAGGATGGATTCTGTAAACTTACTGGTTTAGTCATTTAAAATTTAATAATACTGTACTAGTAGACAATCATTGAAATTAATTAATAGTAAGAATAGTTATATACCAAACTTTATTAAATTTGGGATAAGTTTTAATAAATTATGTGAAAAACCAGTGAGTACTGAAATAATAAACATTAATTTAGTCTGTAAAAATTTAGCTATAGCACCTGTAAATGAGTAAGAAAGAGAAAAAAAATTTGCAATTTTTGCTGATTTATTGTAGTATAGATTATTTGTAAAATTTTTGCTGATTTATAGGAATGGCTATTTTTACACAGGTTGGGCAAGTGAATAAAACGTGAACTGTTTTAATCTTTTGTTTCATGTGTTTGCATTAGAGATGTAAAGAACTTACATCAAGCTCGTGAATTCGTTAAATGAAATAATAAGAGAACTTTTCGAGAGAGAGTCGTAGAGTTATGCAAATTAATTAGCATGAGACTTGTTGAAAATAACAACTACATTGTTATTTTTGCAATGAGAAATTATGTCTAAATAAAAGTAGTGATAAATTTTGAGGTATTGAATTTTTGAATATTTGTTGCAATGATTATTTTTACTCTGATTTATTCAAATGAGCAAAACGTGAACTGTTTCAATCTTTTGCTGAATTATAAGTATTGATTAAGTCTTTGGAGAGAGAAAAAATGAGCTGTAACACACGAAAATAAGTGAGGAAGATATAAAAAAAAACGATGTATCAAGTTTGTGACTATTTATTGCTATGGCAATTTTTACACTTGGTTATTTGTGCAAATGAGTAAAACGTGTACTATTGAGAATGAGTAATAGCCTACGAAAAGAACTAGACGTATAACAAAAATGTTCACGTGAATGTTCACGTCTGACAAGCCTTGAAAATGGGTGCCTGTTTTTGAGAGCTTGAAACACGTCGACTGTCATTTCCAATTTGTATTTTGTTGAAGTAAAAACAGTTTTTAATTAAATAATACCTTACCGCTTTTGTTTACAGGGATTATTTATTTAGTTTTTAGCTATTTAAAGATTTCTTTACTTGGTTTAACAAATCAGATTTTCTTGATTTAGTCGTTTCCTTGATTAGAAGTCCATTTTTCTCCTATATCTTAGTTAATATACATTTTTTTAAGAAATGAAAATTCTTCCTCACAAATCATACTACTCAACAAATTTAAGGGCTTAAAACGTACCGAAAATATATTACAAAAAATAGCGTATCTCTACTGGATTAAAGGATAAAAAATTGCGTTTTGATTAACAATGAAAACAAACAATTCAATGAAACATAAAATTCAAAATTTCTATTTCACTATATGTAGCATATACGAAAAAATAATGCTCATAAATTTGTAATTATGGCTAATAAGATAAAAAATAACTTAAATCATTTTTTATTTTAAACTTAATTTTTATTTTGAAAGTTCATTACAGAAATATTTCAGTAAAAGCAATTAAAAATATTTAACACTACATAATAAATTATTAACAAAATAATAGTTTCTTGTTACTGCCGTGGTATTTATAAATGATAAATGTTTATTAATTTCTACAGAAATCATTAAAACTATTACATGTAAAATATGAATACAAATGTAATGTGTTTACTATAAAAATAATTAATATCTTAATAATGTGACGAAATAGTTCAGAGAAACATCTAAAAAATAGCAGTTACACTGATTCTGATAATGAAACATTATTAATTTGCTAAAATTTACTTATTATTTGCTAATACTTACGATTAATTTGCTGAAATTTCCATTAAATTTTTTAAGAATTCACTAGTAATCCAATTGCATAAGATATTTGGTTTATATGTAATGCTGAATGTAAGACCAGGCTTTTCAAAATTCTTATCTTAATTCACTGCAGTCTGTAGTGTAGTATAGGAATACCTAAAAAATGTGGGTTAATTTTTTTAGTGGAAATGCTTGGTATATTAATGACTAACATTTTATTTTATAACCGTCGTTGGTGCGAGCCGGGTGCGGAATTCATATCTACCAGTCATAGCTGGGATTCGAACCAGATTCACCTCATTGGAAGGTGAACACTCTATCCCCTGACTCAAATAACTAACCATGGTTCTAATAACTAACATTGTCAAATAACAAGTTTGTGATTTATAATTTTATTGTTGAACAGCCAACCGAAATTTGAATTTACAACTACCAATGTTCAACTCCGCAGCCTTGTAATTTGGAACAAAATCTAGAAGACAAGGGAACTCCTGAATTAGCACCCCCAATATTGATTTGTTATGGAAACTTGCAGGACTTTGTAACCCTGACAGATTTAATGTGCACCAGTCACCATTTAAAACTTTAAAACAAGGGGAATCTTCGACCGGCTGGATTCGAACTCCCGTTCTCACGAACACGAGCCCAACGCCCTACCAAACAGGTTATCCCGAACCCCACATTTAAAATTGATAAAAAATTTTTAGTGTTCTATGAAAACTTCAAAACAAGATGAATAAATTTTGGCAAAACATCTCTTTTATCCTGTTTCATTCTGCCTATTGCTTTGCTCCAAAAAAGAAGAAAACATTATTTAAAATATTTTATTCAATTTGCTCAAAATTAAGCAATTTTTACAAAATTTGCTTCATCAGGCTTTCATCAGACAAAATTTTACTTTAAAAAGATAGAAAATCTAAAAATCTTATTTCAATTCATATCAAAGGTAAAATATTTATGCTACATTAAAAAATAAATTTTTTAATTATAAATACACTCAAAGTAAAATTATTACCTCTAATGGCACCAAAGGTGCTAATACTTTTGCTCCAAATCATTTCAAAATGAATATCATTGCGTTATAAAAATACACAGAACACAAATATGAAGTTTTAACGAGTAATATACGTTTTTATTCGATAGAATTGCAGCACCAGAGTTGTCTACAACACAATGTTAGCTATGTCTCCTGAAATTATTCTTAATTTCTTTCTTCATTGTAAAATATTAATAATATTATTGTTCACACCCAAAAAAAATTTTATTTTAGAAAAATGACACATTTTTTACAAAATAAATTGCCCTCGTTGAATATGAAAAATGTATGATCAATATATTCAAATTTAACCATTAAGTAGCTGAATTATTACAGTTTTCAAAAACTTATGGTTATTAAAACACTCCCCAATTCCCTTATTTTAAATTTCATTTTTGCGTTTGACTTTTACGTGCAAAAATTACATAAAAGATAATCAATTCCATCTAATATAAAGAAATGCAAGTAAAACAAGCAATTTTTAACTTTTACGGTATTCGTAATTGTGATTGTATACGGCCCCTTAAGAATATTTTTCTTCCGTAGCATGTTCGTACGAGGTTCCTTTGTTATTATACTTTTTTATTATTATTTGTTTCTACTATCTTTTTTTATTGTAAAAAATTCTTTCTTTACCTTTCTTCGTGTTTCTTCGCTTTCTGACTACGAATTCTTCTGATTTATCGTTTACTAAGCTTTAATTAATTCAACAAGCTTCTAAACTTCTTCGGACGAACCGTTTTGGGATTGTTTTCTAACTTCAACGCTTTGTTCTTTTTTTTTTTCTTCTTCTTTCTTTTTTTATATATACTTTTCTCAGTTTCCTAATTTTTTTTATTTTTGTGGATTATTCTCACTCTTTTTATTCGATTCGAAACAAAAGTGTGTGTAAGTTCTGGTGATAAACGTAAAGATGTTCTTTTCCTTTCAATTTTGTAGCAAAAAGAGGATCTGTGGTTTTAGTTTTTAAAAGGACTTACTTACTTTTCTTTAAAAAAGAAAAAAAGAAAACGCTGTTAGTGTTAAGAAGTTAACGTGAGCCGATTGTGGCTTTACTTGAATAATTAATTAAGTCTAAGAGCCTTTGGGGTTTAAAATAAACGCGAATATTTGTTCTTAACATCAGAACCGATTGTTATTTTTCTTCGGTAGTAAATAAAAAAGTAACTAAAAGTTTAAAAAAAAGAATACTCTAACACATTTATACAAAAATAACACATTTAAGAAACTTAAAGATTATCAAATAATTATTGTTTACTAAACTTAAATTAATTAACAATGCTTGTTAACTTCTTACGACGAATTGTTTTAGTATCGTTTTCCAACTTCATAGCGTTGTAAGTTTCTTATACTTTTCTGGACTGTTCTCAATCTATTGATACGGTTTAAATCAAATGTTTATGCGTAAGTTTGGTTGATAATAATAAATGTTAGATTCACTGTAAAAAATTACTGTTCAAAATCACTTTTATTGCAATATATTACTGGACAAAAAATCTGATGTTTCGTAATTTTTACTGCACAATTACCGTGAATCACTCTTATGAAATAAATTTTACTCTAAAAATTACGGTACAATATTTTATGATAAAAATGTATTTTACAGTAAAATATATTTTACGGATGATTTATTGTAATATGTAATTATATTGTAATTTGATCCGGAATTTTTTACAGTTCATGTTCCTTTCCTTCCAATTTTTTAGCAAGGAGACTTGCAATGGTTTTATTTTTTAAAATGACTAATTTACTTTTCTTTCAAAAGGAAAAAAATTAAGAAGTTAGTGATGCCCTATTTTAGTGTTACTTGAATAATTTCGGGAGTTTTAAAGCTGTTAGTTTCTGATGAAGACCGTTGACCGAAAACGAATGACCGTTTTCAATATCAGGATCATATTAATTTAACCTCTTTGTTTATATAAAAAAGGAACTTTTCATGCAGTTTATGATTATAAACAGCATGAAAAGTACAATCCTGCCAGTTGAGCAAAATTTTAACGATAGTTCAAAGTATTTCATGTATCAAATATGAAAGAACTCTGAGAAAAAAAAGTATGGTCAAAACTACTGGAATATGGTAAACTTTATCGTGTTTCTGACTATATGGGAACCCCCATAATAGGACGGTAATTTTTACCGAAGCGCTTTGTAATGATTTTGGTAAAATTAACAATAAAATATGGTTCTAATATATGTGATAAAATTTTATAAAATTTGGTAAATTTATCATCGTACCTTACCATGGCACTAAAAATATTTATTCGGTTAAATTTAATTTACAGTATTCATTTTTCATTAAGTGTATTCTAATAAGAGCTATTATTTTGAAAACCAGAATTTTTGATAAACCGTTATCGTATGAGCAGAAAAACTACCAAACGAATGATTTAAATGCCGTATATTTTGGTTCTATTAAGCAGAATTATGGCATCCTTTTTACCGGAAATGCCTTTTCCATACAGAACGGTAAGTTTACCAGAAATTTTTTTCCTTGTAGTTTTAAATTATTACATATAGAAAATATGAATACTAAACTTATCTCTACTTCGAATAATAAAAAAAATTGTGCTTTTATATTATCGATTACTGAAAATAACAATAGATTGAAGTTGAACAAAATTTTAAGTCTAGTGCTAATCTTTTTCATATAGAAATATAAATGCAAAATCAGCTTATGTATCAACAGCCTTAATCAAACTTTCCTATAATTCAATAGTAATTTATTTAGTTGACTCTAAAGCCAACATTCAAACCATATGTAACTTCTATTAACCAACCTAGAAACAGACTACCATAAAAAATGCCCTTTGATCAATTTATTATGCAAATATTCTTTAAAATATTTGTTTATATTCGTCTTTACTTAACATTTCTTGCAATCAACTACGAATAAAAGCTTTAAGGATACCCAGTAAACATAATACATTTTTCATTGGGACGAAAAACAGGTATTAGAAAACTCAAAACGAATTCTCCTCGCCAAGAAAAAACAGAAGGGGGGGATTTTTACGTTTTCATTTGCGTGAACAATTTTTTCTTTTTACTTCATTCGTTTAAAATTCTCCATTTTAGCATACATAGAGAATAAAATGATCAAAAAACGAGAAATTTAGCGGGCAATTTTTCGTTTATTTTTTAAACTTGAGTCCTACCCGAATCGTTTATAATGGATTTTTCGCGTGACTTATCAGGCGTTTAAGTAAGTCTTTAGATAACATTAAAATACGGAATAAGCAAATATATTATTTTTTACTGTTTTTAAATATGTATATTCCTGTTGAGCAGTTTTTTTTACTGTGTAATTTGCATTTTCTTTTACTTCTTTTAGTCCCGTTGTTTTTCTTGCGTTCGTTTTTAAATGTTTTATGTGATTTAGAATTCCTTTTTTTTTTTACTTAGTTTCTTTTATTTTGCGTTGCTCAAATATTAATATTATGTTTTAGTCGTCTATATCTATGTTGAAGTGATTCCCAATGCGGCTTGAACTAATAAAACTTTTAGGAGTATACGGCGCTTTAAAGTGTGTTTTTCTTCCTTAGGATCATTTGTAAACTACGGATTTTTTATTTTTTATTTTATTGTTTTTTTATCAAAGAATATTCAAAGCCAATCTGAAAAATTCAGAATCTGAAAAATCAGTGCTGTGAAATTTGTGTAATGAATTATTTTTTAAAGTTTTAAGCTTTAAGTTAGCAATATTAAGTGTTTGAATTTGTTAAAAAAAAAAATTTCTAAATTTTCCTTACATATACTACATGCAGTCAAAATTTTGTAAAATTCAGCTAGTATTTTTTTATTAATATTATTTTTTGCGCAAATAATGTATGCATGAGAGTTTTAATACAAAATTTGCTTTATATAAAAGAAAAATTTTAAATATGAATTTAAATGAAACATCACTGAAAAAAATATGGTCAAAACTCCCAGAATAAGGTTAAATTTACCAAGTTACTGGCTCTATGGGAACACCAAAATGCTTGTTGATTTTTATCGAAGAGTTTTGGTATTGGGTAAATTCAGTATTTGGTAAAATTAACAATAATATATAGTTTTAAAATTTGTGATAAAATGTGGTAAATGTGGTAAAATATGGTAATTTTATCATGATTCCTTAAAGCATGGCATAAAAATCATTTATTCGGTTAAATTTGCTTTTCAGTTTTATATTTTTTGCAAAATGTTTGGTAATAAGAATTATAATTTTGAAAACCAGAATTTCCAGTAAAATGGGTTATTTAAATACAGTATATTTCGGTTTACCAGAACTAATGGTTTATTAACCAGAATTATGGTTTCTTTTACCGGAAATGTCATTACCATACAGTACGGTAGTTTTACCAGAATTTTTTTCTCCGTGAAGAAGATTGATTCTTAGAATTAAATATCAATTAAAGAAATTATGGAAAGTTTATTCTTATTAATTATCGAAAGTATTAATAAACATAAGTTTAAATATTTAATTTGTTGAATTATAATGTGGGGAAAATTTTTAGATGTAGTTTTCTAAATTGATAAAAGAAAACGCCTTGTAATTTTCTTTTTCTTTATGAAAATTTACTTCTTTATAAATCAACCATATTTATTTTCCTCAAAAAACACCTACAAAATATGTAACTTTGCATTTGATTATTCACAGTTTTTAAATTCGATCAATGGTTTGGTTACATAATCAAAAGAGGATGCAATTCAGGATTTTGTACATAATTTCTTCTTTCCAAAATGATATAAATTTGATCAGCAATTTTTTTTCTCGTTCTAACAATAGCACTAGTTCCGAAAAAAAATAATAAAACGTTTGTTTTCAGAATCAATAAAAATTCGCCAGCTTTTTGTCTGTACAAATTGATGAAAAACAAAAATAAGCTGCCAGCGTGACATGACCTTTCGAACTACTCCACCTAGAAGACGTAAAAAGCGGAACTTCGTAGCCTTTGTCCACCGATCTCAAGTTACCGGACTAAGAGATCTCAAATTGGTTGGAAAATTTTGCACTTTAATGGAAGAAAAACTACATTGATCTCACTGTAGTTTAGACTAAATAAAAGAAAAACGAACAAAGCTTCTGAAAACAATAGACTGCTGAAATTCAATTTTTTTTTTCTTTTGCACTTCGTAAGAGTTAATTTCATTCCTGAGATTTTCAATTAATGAGATGTAACCAATTATATTTTTAAGAAAATATTTAATATTTTGAGCACACTTTCATTTATTTTGATATTTTAAGATATAAAACTTTTATTTTAATTGTATAGTTAGATTATTTTAGCAGGTATTTATAAATCTTGCTTATTTAAGTCTGTATCTATTTCGGTTTTTTTTTCTTTTTCTTTTTTTTTCAAATTTTTTTAACATAGCCTTATTTATATCTAAAATATATTTTACATTTTAAAAATAGTTCTTTTATTGAAACTTGTATTTTAAAGGACGACAATTAAATAAAAAATTATTTGCACTTATTATAGCAACCTTTAACAGATTTAAACAACTACGCGTCCCGGAAAAAAAAGCCTTTATTTCATTAAATAATAAGAACTTATGTTTTTATTTACCTCATGAAGTAAAACCAGTTTTCCAAAACGCGTAATTTTAATTTCTAAATACCGTTTTAGGAAGTGTCTTTATATATATATATAT
>NC_092211.1:78295030-78354084 GCF_043381705.1 Parasteatoda tepidariorum | reverse complement strand
GCTGAAAAAGAGATTGCTTATATATATTCCAATAGTTTTGCATTTTTGTAATAATAATGAAATGACCGCTAACGAAAAGCTTAGATAAGTTTAAAATATTATTGAAGAAGAAAAAAAAGATGGCAACTGATCTAGTTGCTAATCGAAAATTTACTATAAGTGGTTGCAAATATGAAATGTTCTATTGCAAAAAAATGGTTATCTACTCTTTTTTTCAAACTCTAAAATTACACTCAAACTGTTCCTCAGTATTTTTGAAAATAAGCATTTCATTTTTCAAAACTTCCACAGTGATAAAGAATTAAATACTGTTTTGGAGATTCAAATACATTAACTTATTGAAGTAATTCGTTGATTTGAATTATTATTTTGCACCTAATTTTAACTTTTTATAGCTGCTCATTTAAATAAACTGAACTCTTAGTTGCCATATGCTTCGTTGATTCAATTTAAAATGAATTGAATTCAATAATTTCAATCTCTTGACTTAAATTGGCAGTTTCGAATTTCGTGATTCGTATTAAGTTCATTGACTAAAATTCACCAGTTGAAATCTTTTAATTCCATATTCGCCTTACCGATATCCGATTCGAATCACGAAAAATGAATTAATTCAAATGATTTGAATTAGTTTTTCGATTCTCGAACGTAAACTAATTATTTTACTTGTAATACTCGGTTGGCTCATTTTCCTTCACATATTTTTTTCATATATCCCACATCGTCACATCATTAACAGCTTCCGCGCGTTATATATCAAGTGATTATTAAAATAGTGTTCAGACGAAATACTCCAGAATTAACTAAAGCACAGAAGTTGATTTGATTACGATATCTTACACAAACAAAATATTTCGAAACAATTAATTTATTATATAACTTTTCTCCCCGAATGTATAGATAAAAAAAAAATCTTGCATAAAATTTCAACAGAAATGCAAGAAATTACACTAAATAGTTCAAAAGCGCAATTGTTTGATTTTATAACTATCGAACAACCGACAAATTTTTAACCCAATCCAGATGACAAGAGAACTCATGGATCAAATATTGAGAGAAATTTACCTTCGTAGAGGACTTTTTGATAAAACTAACCCTCATTTGCGTTACTTGGAGAGGAAAAGAACGAAAACCTCCCACGATTAGCCTGATGGCAAGGGGACTCAAACCTGTAATCCTTATACCACAAAAAATATTTTATGTCAGCACGGTGGTCGGCGCGAGCTGAGCGCGTAATTCGTATCGACCGGGATTTGAACACTTGTCACATCATTGGGTGGCAAGTGCTCCATGCCCTGAGAAATCACTGCTCTACAGTTTTGTGATTCGAAGAGTTGATTCTATTGATTCGATTCAATATTCACATGATCCATTATAATTACTAAAATTAACTTATTAATTTGATTATTCAGGAAAGTATATTTATTCGCAATTCTCTGATGAATTGTTCTAACACACTCTACTTTTCAAATAACCCACTTATTAAAATGGTGTTCAGCTTAACCATTTGTCTACCGCATCTGCATGTGCGATGAACCAGACGATTTTTTAGATGGTGTGCGGACGAAACACTTGAGACAAGAATAATTGCACATCGGGGTTGGGGATGGAGTTATTACGATAACTTGCATGATTAAGATCTTCCGAAAAAAATTATTCGTTCTACCAGTCTGTCTGTGCGGAGTAACATATTCATGTCATTATGCTCTATGACGAAGTTATTCAAATAATTTTATTGCAGATGAAATATTTTGCTTCATTTTTATTTATTATTTCTTCTCTTTCCTTATCTTTTTCTCTTCCATAACTTTACATCCATAAATCTACTACTAAAAAAACAATATTTTTTCTTGCATTACGAATTTGTTTAAAGTTTTTTGTTCAATCAACATTTATAGAATGTGCAATTCAGCAGATTTCTAAAACACAATGATTTAAAAATTTTAGATGTTACATAATAGAACATTAACAAGAGGAGCAATTGTATTAAATATTCCTTGTTGATGCTGTCGCGTTGCCTATATTTACGGAAATTATAAACGAACTTCTCCTGGTAGATGCTGGGTATAAAACATTTTACTTGAGATTTTCAATAATTATAATGAAGAGCCTTGGTGGCTCAGGGGATAGAGTTCTTGCCTCCCCAATGAGGTTATCTAGGTTCAAATCCCAATGATGGCTGGTCGATACGAATTCCGCAACTGACTAGCACCGACTACTGTGCTGACGAAAGATATCCTCATCAAATCAAATAGAAAATGTGTCGCAAGGTTTTAGTCATACGGTGCGAGATGCGTTTATTAATCTCTTTTACAACAATCACATTATCTGTTTGCATAGTTTTATAATATTAAGTTGTATATTTTTTTAACTTTTAAAAAAGACTTCGTTATATATGAAGGAAGTGAACAGTTTAGCATTCTGCAGCAAAGGTAGAAAGGTTTCCTACTAAAGAGTGTGTTGTTGCCCATTTGGTAACAGATAGGAAGAATAATACACATTTTATCAAAGATATGATTCTAATCAGTTTGTGTGCCTATTTATTAAGTGGATTTCCTTATACTTGAATTCTAGCGTTGTCCTCATATGACCAGTATAAAATACGAATTATCATCAAGAAACCATCACGTATTTTAGGGCAAAGTTTATCAACCACTGAAAACAACCCAACCCCTTTGGCATGTAAGATTGAGATCGAATCTACAACATCTGAGGTGAATCCATCTTTACCGCTAAACTTCACATCACTCATAAATAAACACAATTAAAGGCTTTGGTTCATTTGCCAGTTGAACGACAAAACTATGCCAAGCAATTAAATAGAATCATTTAAGCATCCCACAAATCTAAACATCTGTTAATTTCTTTTCCTCAATGACATCCTGTACACCGTCAGTGACGCATTCTGGGTGACAGAATTCCATCTACTTTCCTTGGGTGTCTTGAAGCCATCCAGGTCAAGCGCGGGTGTATTCGGACACAGATTTTGTGTCGTTGTCAGCACGGTTCACGGTCAGAGAGGCATAAGGTGGGGACACCCTGGTAGGACAATGAGGGCGAGGTCCGACGACGAGAGGAAAGAGGGCGTAATGAGAGCCACTCTTCAATGATGCCAGAGGTCAGGCAGAACTTCTTGTAGAAGGGTGTCGCTTACCTGAGGTCCATCTGCAATGGGCCGTGGCAGCCTTTAGTAATGTCATTCAAGGGATCCATTTGCCTCGTCCGCCCTCTGCAATAATAAGGGGAAGAAATTGATGGTTTTATAATTCTTGTTTTTTATGTGGAACCATGGTGGTGTAGGAGGACATTTAAGGCCTTGCAACTTTCTATATGTCTATGAGTAATTCAACAACTTTCTCTCCCACTCCCTTTCAGCAGACTCCAAATGTTAGAATATAAAGGTGTGGTGCTTTTAAAGGGAATGACGCACTTTTGATTTTACCACACTGGGTCGTAATGGACAACGGGAATATTATTTAGACAAATGTGTGGCAACAGCTATGTAAGTGTTTAGGTGTGATATAAAGTGTGTCAGAATCCCCAACTAATCATGCCATTTTGGCGGGTAAACGAGTTTTTATTATTAAGCAATTTCTTCCTACGAGTAGATCTCATTACCCAATTTACCGCATTAATTCTTAATGGTTTTGGAAGAAAAATATGTAATTAATTGTCGTTTAAAATTAATTTCGTTAAGAACTGGATACTGCATGTTTTTTTTATGCAATGGGCAATAGCAATATGATATAAACTAGCGTGTAGTAATAGTTCCGTATGAGTTTAAATGTGGTATAAAGTATCCCAGAATCCTCATCTAATCATGCCACTTTGGTGAATTAATAAGTTGTTACTATTAAGCAATTGCGTTTTATGACTGCATTTCGTTGCATATTTTGCAAAATGAATTCATATTTTTCTGAGAGGAATTTATGTAGCCAGTTATCACTTAAGAAAACTTTTCTTAAAAAATTGAATACTTACAGTATTTATTTCTTTGAATAGAAAATAAACATTAGAACCATTTTATAGTTGGAAGAACGAATTGTTTTCAATTTTAAGAAAGGTTAAATTACAAGTTGGCTGAAAAAGAGATTGCTTTACTTTACTTTAAATACAAGTCGTTTATTTAGGTTTTCGTGGTTGGAAATCCATTGGTGTTTTATTCAGCTGACTTTTGTTTGCCTGTTTGTATGCTTTTAATGCAGCATTCATTTACATCTGTTGCTCAAGGATGCAAGTAATACTAACATCTTTTAATGGGCTGCTGTGTGGCTCAGGGGATAGAGCGTTCGCTTCCCAATGAGGTGAACCAGGTTTGAATCCCAGTCGTGACTGACTGATACGAATTCTACTTCCGGCTCACACCGACTATCTTGCTGACGCTAAATATCCTCAGTGGTAGACGGATCGAGAGTTAGAATCCCTTTGCAGTTGGTTTAACCATGAGGATATCCCTCTCCATTTACTGTAACTGCGGGTTATCTCCATCACAAAGTCTTCCACGAAGAAAGGTTTATCCCAGTACTTAATCCAGGAGTTCCCTTGTTTTCTGAGTAGGATTCAAAATTACGATAGGGTTAAGCATTGACAGTCGTAAACTCAGAACTGGGTCCAGCGTTCAAAGCCGGTTATGAAATAAAATATTTTTAAGGCTTATTTCTCTGGCATATTACTACGCACACTGTAAGTTTGGAGAAAACGTATAACGTATTTCAAAAGTAACGGCTAAATATAACGAAATTCCATAGCTTAAAATTAATGAAAATCGGAACTAAGGTTTAATAAATTACTCTTTTGGTTCATGTATTTAGTATAATTTCATTTAGTTTTTACATTTCAAATTCAATACTGTGATTCAACGTAGCTTAAATGAGCACTTTTTCTCCCAAAGATTTGTTACACTCATGCTAAGACACCCTGGTTATCTAATAAAACATTAAGCCTAAAGATGATACTATCAGATAATTTGCACTAGAATCTGTTCAGGAAAGAAAGAAAAAAAAAAGCTGAATCCTATTTGACAAAAATTTCATAGAAATTTACTGACATTTCACGTAGATTCACTCTGGGACATTTTCTTTCAATCAATCTATAAACTATTTCTTACGTTTTTTTTTTCGACTAAACGTATTTCCTATTCTTTCTAACAATTCGTAGACTTCAAGACTTAGTCCTGAAGTTTACGAACGAATTTGGAAGTTTTAATTCAAAGTTAAACAGACTCTTAAACCCCCATCGAGGCATACGTAAAGAATGATCCATAAATCACTCGATAGCTCTCGATTTCTGGGCCATTTCGAACTGAAACAATACCGTTTTAACGAGTGCCCGTAAATTGCCCGACTACCCGAAAATTCATTCTTCTGGCTCTTCCCTTGCACTGTAGAAGGCCAGTTCTACCAATTCATTTTCATAGTTCTTTGCGCAACGATAAGGACTCTGGACAGCCCTCCCATTTTGCATATTTTACGTTCCGCTCCGTCTTCAAGAATCGTCTCTTTGAAGCGATCATAAAAATCACGTTTATGAGCGGCAACCACCCTTGCAAATAAAATGCTTTGATGATCGTTTACACTGAACTTAGGGAAGAGACAGGGGTGGATTTTTCATACTGAGAAGCTAAAGCAAAGAATTTATCGCCATAATTGGCATAGATTTCTTTCTTTCTTTGCAACATCAAAATATTTTTTTTTAACTTATGTGATTTATTAAGGCAAAAAAAAATCCCCTTTCGGTTTCAGAACTATATTTTTAACGTTATTGTTTGCATTCAAAAAGGAGTTCACAAATTTATATAATTTTTGTTGAAAATCTTATAATCATAAATATTAACTATTGAACTATTATGAAAACTAAAATAATAGCAAAAATATTCGTTGCACAGAGGAAAAATTTCGGTCAAATTAACGTATTGTATTGAATTTCTGGTAATATATATATATAATTCTGGTATTAAAAATCAAAATCTACGATATTTAAACCATTCATCTGGTAACTTTTCCACTGATATAGTAATGGTTCACTGGAAATCTGGTTTTCAAAATTATAGTTCTTATTACCACACATTTATTAAAAAATACAAAATGTAAAAGAAAATTTAACCAAGAAAAATGGTGTTGTTATGCTTTGCTCTAAGGTATCATGATAAAATTACCAAATTTTACCATACTTACCAAGTTTTATCACATAATATGAAACCCTATTTTATTCTTAATTTTACCCATAATCTTTCTCAAAGAACTTCGGTAAAAACTACCGAGCTTTTTGGTGTTCCCATAGAGCCAGAAAGACTGTAAATTTTTACATATTGTGGTTGTTTCTGCAATACTTTTTTTTCTCTCAGTGAAGCAATCTAATTAAAAATGTTATCAATATAAATGAAAATCATAATGTGCATTAAAAGTTTTTAACAGCTGTAACGATTACTCAGTCTAGCAGCTTAACATTAGTTCGAGGATTAATATTTAGGAACTGGGCATCAAATTTCTTGCATTTTGTATTAGAATCCAGATAAAATGTCATTTTTTTATTGTTTAAAATTTTGTTCTTAATACTTTCTAGCACATATACATATTTAAAAAAATTCATACAGACTTAAAATAAATTATTAAAAAGTTTAATGATAGAAGTAACGCGAAAATAAATTTAGAATTGTTTTCAAAGACAAAATATTGTTTAAAACTAAGCAAAATACTTTTTCAGAAAAATTGGTTCGAAGTTTAACAGTAAAACCAATGCTGTGAATTCTAATACATAAATTTAATGTAAATTTAATAAGGTGTGGAATTGAAACAAGTTTCATTTTATGTTGAGCCATATTGTCATGCAATCTAGTCTGAGAAGGATTAATTTACACTGCAATATGGCACAATAATAAGGTAGTAGCGAAATTCATACAAGAGTTCAAAACGATTCAAAGTTTTAAATGGAGCAGTATTCAACAATAGTAATAATTTGAGCCGTGATGACTCAGGAATGTAGAGCTTTCGCCTTCCAATGAGGTGAACCGGGTTCGAATCCCAGCGGCGGCCAGTTGATACGAATTCCGCATCCGACTTGCACCGACCACAGTGCCGACGTGAAATATCCTCAGTGGAAGACGGATCATAGGTTAGAGTCCCTTTGCCGTTATGCTAACCGTGGGAGGTCCTCGTGGTCTTCCTCTCCATGTAACGCAAATGTGAGTTAGCTCCATCAAAAAGTCCTCCACAAAGGCAAATTTCTCCCAATACTTGATCCAGGAGTTCCCTTGTCTTCTGGATTGGGTTCAAAACTTCAAGGCTACATAATTGAACATAAGTAGCTGTAAACCTAAAAATTGGGACTGCTGTTCAACGATGGTTATAAAATAAAATTAAAAATAGATTATAATTTAAACAATTTCAGATATTTTGTACTGAAACATACTTTGGAAGCATGAATAGAGGTGCTCAATCATTTAAAAGATTCAAAACAATCGTGTTAAAAATAAAAAATATAATAGCCAAATATTTGCATTTCTTATAATATATCATAATCAGCAGATCGTATCACGAGGTATTTGATGCTCAGATAAGCAGAAAAAAGTAGAAACGCCAAATACTAAATTGAGCAGAGCTGATACATATTATTCAAATGATGCGAATCTTAGCCTGTTCATATGGGTTGAAAAAAAGGAAATTTAAATGTGGAAAAGACTTCGAATTGGCCATCTGAACTTTAAAATAACATGTTTCTATTAGTACTTTAACGATGCCTTTTTTTCTTCCTGCTTGTAAACCTTTTCGCTTATTTTTTGTGCTTGAATTAGCACTATTTTAAAATTCAGATAAAAATAAAAAATATCAATTATTTTGTATTATCACTACTATATAGAAGGATTTTTTAATTTTTTTTTAAAATCGACTACAATGAAAATTTGAATAATATTTAATGTGGAATATAAATACATCGACTAAAAAAATTACTCCAATTAAACATTTAAAAAAACCTATCATGATTAACCTAACTATTTGATCCAGAAAATTAAATTTTTCCCCGCAAATTATTCGAAATACTCTATGATTTTTCTATATATGAGCATAATTAAAAGTTATGTTTGAAACACAGATAATTTTAACCTATATTGCTTACATTCTAACATATATTGTTAAAAACCATACACTTTTACGTATCATAATATCATAATGTACTTTAACTTGTCATTCAATTAAAAATCATTCAATTTAACCAATCGTAATGCCTGCATTTTAGTCTATAACAAATCAAATTAGCTAAAATCCTGGGAAAATGTTAATTTATAATATTTAATTTATAATATTTAGTTAATTGTTAAAATTATAACCACATAATCAATTTTAAGGAGAATCAGTTTGCATGATAATTAGGTGTTCAATGTAGCCATTTACAGTAATAAGAATTTATGATACTACATGCTCGTGTAAAAAGAACATTATATTAACACAATTTAGGCAATTTTACGAATTTTACCATTGTCCGGTAGTTTCAACTATACTTTTTTTTTCTCGGTGCAGGAAATGATGTCCAAATCACTTTTATTTGTTGAATGTAAAACAGACTTTTTTTAAGAGTTGCACGAGTTTTGCACAAACAATTCTTAAAACTATTTTTTACTTTTGGCTTTTACTCGGTAGCTTATACAGAATAAAGGATGTTAATCGATAAACGTAATTAGACGTCTAATAATAATTAATTATGTACATGACAAAAATGTCAAACATTCTTATACTTTTACAAATTAATATCTATTTTTAATTAGAATTCATCTTCTTCTTTTAAAGTTTTTTTTTAATTTGAAAGTTGTATTGAGGATCTTATATAACCTTGACATTATTTCCCTTTTTTTATGATTTTAGGCAATCAGTCCCAAATTTATAATTTAGGGCTAATGGTCTTAATTTATATATGCATGAGAAATAGGCTATTCGATTAAATATTTGCTATAATTCACATTACACAAAGCTGCACATTTTTCTTTTATCTGTATCATTATATTTGAAGCTTAATGCATTAACAATGAATGTTGACGCTTGACTAAAGATTGGGTAAAATTGTCTAACTTACAACGACAAATATTGCATAAGTATAACTTGTATGTACAAAAAATTACTTCCCTCGAATTAGTATTAAGCAATAAACACAAAATTATTTATTGCTATTTTCTTAATACTTCCAAAATCTTTTCAGAATATTTTGTAGTTTTTTAATTGACTGGTCTTGCATTGAGTTATTCTATAAGGGACTTATTCCGCTAAACCATATTCTGTCAGGTACTTATTTTGTAGAACAATATTCTGTAAGGTGCTTATTCTGTAGAACCATATTCTGTGAGATACTTTTTCTGTAGAGTCCAAATTTTGTAAGGTGCATAAGTACTCTGTGACATTTTCTGTAAGGAACTGAATATACTCTGCATAAAATATTATGAATGGTTGAAATGAACGCGCCAAGTATTTCGCCAAAGCAACCCTTGAGTTACTTGTTTTATTTCTATGTATAGAAGTATTAGTTAAATATCAGAAATCGTTCAATAAGTATATTGTAAGTAATGTCTAGCGTTTAGCGTCAAAGCCTCATTAAATATTATACTCTTTGAAAGTCATAGTTGTCAATACTTGGCATGGCAAAATTTATGACTTTTACATAATTGTTCAGATTTATAGCGATGACGAAACGGCTTGGCTTACTTTTCATTTTACGCGATAGAATTTCGCCTCATAAAACATAAAAAGAATCCGTAATGTCTCCGTGGTATTTTTACAATCTTAAATTATTATTGAAAATCTTTACTTTATGTTTTGTTTTGAATGAGCGTTGATATAGCGTTTTAAGAAGGTGAATATTTTAAGCGTCAATTTTATCGATACTTCGTGAAATGCTTTGAATAAAATAATAAGAAAGAGTTTTAATAATTTTTATACGAGAAAAACAAAAGAAGTAACTTTTAATTTAAAAATTGTATATTAATAATTCTAATTTGACAGTGCTGAAAAAAATTTAAGAAACTTTTATGGAAAATATCACTGTAAAATATATTTTTTACTGTACCATTCAAAGTTTGAAATAATTTGAAATGGAAAATTAGGTTTTTAAAAATCTTTTTCTGTGATATAACATTTCAAGAGGTTTTCTATGATCATTCATTTGTTTTTAAAACCATTTCAACGGTTTAACTTAATAGTTGAGATAGAGTGAAGCTTCTGAAATAAAAGTTCCCGGATCAAATTCCAGTGATAGCATTTCCTATATTTAAACCACATATTTCTACCGTTTATATTTTCTGTAAACATTGATTTTACAGGAAAAAATACGAGTTCCCTAGTTGAAAGAACATTTTATTGCAAAAATTTCAGCATTATTATAAATAATCATTATTATTACACAGTGAAAAAAAATTTTTGATCGAAACTACCAGAATACAGTAAAATTTATCGTGTTTTTGACTTCATGGGACACCGAAAATCTCAGTAATTTTTACCAAAGCGCATTGGAAAAGATTATGGCATAATAAACAATAAAATATGGTTTTATAATATTCGATAACATTTGGTAAATAAGATAAAATTTGATAATTTAATCATGATACCTTAGAGCATGGCATAAAACCATTTATTCGGTTAAATTTACTTTTCAGTTTTGTATTTTTTACTAAATGTGTAATAACAGGAACAATTTTGAAAAACAGAATTTCCACTTAGCCATATGAATGGAATAATTACCGACTGAATCGCTAAAATACCATATATTTTGGGTTTATTAACCAAAAATATTTATTTTTTCTAACGAGAATTGTCACTACTCTACAGTACGGTAATTTTGCAAGAATTTGTTTCTCCTTGTATTACTATTAGTATTTTTACTTACAGTGTACAAGTATCATTACACCACAAACTTAAAATAAACTGAATCCTATATCATTTGAATTTAAGAGAGACAGAAATGATAATAGAAGCGTTAGTTATTTTTTTGAAATTGTATCGAAAAATTGAAAGGATAATTATGCAATTTAAATGCTAAAACAATAATCATCGTTAAGAAGATTATCGTATCTAGAATCTAAAACAAGGTGTTTAAAAGCTATCGCATCTAAATATTGAAACGTTATTTATCGCTTTAATGCACCAAAACAAAACAAAAAATTAAATGCAAGTAATTAATCTATTATTGAACACAAGTTAGTTTTTAGTTATTTTATAATTCTTGTACTGTTGATTTTGCCTACATTGTTAAGTTACATATTTTTTTCATTTAATTTTGTGAGACAGCAAGCAACATTGCTTTGAATAAAACTGCATAAAAACGTAAAACGAAGTTTAAAAATAGACATCTAGGGGAAAGATTTAAAATACATTCTATTCTGTTCGAATAAAAAAAAATGTAAACATCTTCATTGAATTCCCTAATAACAAATAATTCAAGGGGAAAAAAAACGTTTTAAAATCTGAAAGCCTGCAGTTCTTCGACTAGCCACCTACCGGGGACAATCTTTTAGATCTATACAGCTTTACATCAGAGGCAGATTTTTGAGATGGCTGCATCAGATGGCATGGACGACATGGCAGTTGACATGTTGGTGACATGAGAGAAGAAGGAATGGATGATGTTCTGTCCATCCTACGCAAAAGAGGGGGTGGGAAGACCATTTCAGCTTGGACTCGTGTTGTTCCACCTTTCCAGATGCGAAAAAAATTCGATTTTCTTTTCTCTTTTCAAATTTATTCGTCAGGTGTCCAAGTGGTAGAGAGAGTTATGACTCAATCGTTTGTTGTACGTCGATCTTGGGGTTATAAACTACTATAAATCAACATTACCGAGACGATAAACGACCTATTCTAGATGAAATTATGTTCAATAAAAAGAAATAAAAAGAATTCTTGGTGGTAAAAAATAAAACAATAATAATAATTGGTTTTACTTGTTTGAAAACCATTCTCTTAAATCATTCTAATTGAAGAATAAATTGTTACGAATGAGTTATAATTACTATGATAGTTAGTAAATTAATTAAAAAACATAAATTTAGTTAAAGTTTTTGCTCTCCTTTTTTATGGTAAACTGATAAAAGTCAATTCCACATTATTTTTAAAGTAAAATTTTTAGACGGACTAAATTTCGCTTGGAAATAAAGATGTAATTCAGAAAAATGCAAAAATTTGAAATTTGAAAAAAAAATGCAAATGAAACAGTAAAAGGAAAAATTAAAATTATTATTGTTTTATTAGAAATTTTTTTGCAATCAATTTTTAATATTATTTTAACTGAAAAATAAAATTATAGAGCATAAATTAATGCATTGTATCATAAACTAAAAATTATGCTAGTGTAAGTGGTTGGAGAATAGGACTAATTGTTTATGCATTTGCCAATAAATTTATCGTTGTAGAAACAAAACAATTTAATTTTCTAGCTTTTATATGCATTTTCCTTCATTAAATAACCAATTAATTGTAAATAAAAATCACTTTTGCTTTTCAAAAGAATCAGACGTTAAAAAAATTTAAATTATAATAGATTGTTTTAAAATGTTTTATTTTTTAAATTATTATAATTTATTTATTGAACCTTATTGGAAAAATTAAATTATACTTGTTAGAGCCGATAACATTTCAAAACAAAAAATAAATCATAAAATAAATCATAAGTCATTCTGCTGACCCAAAAGAACAATACATGTTTTTAAATATTTAATGGCCTACAAACTCAAATCCTTGCATTAAAAGTAAGTTTTAGAACAATGAAATAATTTTTTCACAAAATTTAATAAGTTCTGGTCACTTTCCAGCAAATGAATGACAATAGTAATAAAACAATATAAAATCACAATGTAATCACAATAAAGCTAAGTTGTTTCTCATTTTTATTGATTTTTGTAAAGCCACATTCACTTTTAAACATTTTGTAATATTCTAATAACTTCAATTTCTTTTCGAAAATCTAATACATACTAAAAAAACAGCTACATTTTTTATCATAAAAATGGTTTAGATATGCGCAAATTCATCTCGAACCCTGCCGAAGAAATAAAATAAAATCATTACAGATAGTATATACAAAATAGTTATTCTGTCAATTCTCTACTCATTGTCCCCATCGCTGGTTTTTTTATTTCTAGTTCATGAAAGTTTAAATTTTTTTTTTAAATTATGCATTTATGTTAACTATTTTCTTCAGAGTGAATTTCGGTTTTATAAATATTTTTTAACTACTTTGTTGTTTCGATATAAATTCTTAATACAATCAATACATGTGCATAACAGAAAATTTTTTTTCATTTAAAAAATACAGAAAAAACATTTTCAGTAAAAATGTCATATGCCTTAGCTTTGAAAAAAATTATAGAAATATTCAAAAACATTTTTAAAAATACTCTCCACTTTATTTTTAAATTAAGCAAAACAGGAAAGAAAACCTAAAAAGGATAATAATAATGATGATGATCTAAATAAATGCTGACCTAAATTTAATCTGAAAAATAACTTAAGTGATAAAGGTTATAATTGAATTGCTTCTCACATTTATCTCCTAACCATTAAGAATGTACTAGGCCATTGGAATGTGTTTCGTTTAATCCGTACCTGTTCACATATAAGCATATATGATAAGTAAAATAATGCAATGAATGTTAAAGTACCTAGTTTCTTTAAGTAACTGTTACTTCTCATTACTTGATTTAAAAAGTAATTTATTCTTTTAACGTTTGCCCTTTTATTGATTGCGTTCCAAATTTACGACATTACTCCCTTCTGCAATCCAAAGACGGCTGTAGTAGGAAAGATAAAATGTAACTTGAAATTTAATTGATATTAAATGACTCAAAACAATACTAGAGTTTACACAATTGATTGCATTGCGTTCGACCAACTGAGTCTATTCATTTCTCATGTTTTATTCGTTAATGCATTAAAGTTTGCCTTTTACAGTATCTGTAGTAGTCATTTAAAGCAATTTATTCTAATTAGATATTGATTTATTTTAAAATAATTTATTTTATTTTAAATAATTTTGAAACAAATTAAGTTTAAAACAAAAAAACATGATCATTACTTATTAATAACCAGAGGCTTCCACTTTTAGGTTAATAATAATTATCTGAGTTTTAGTGTGTATTGGTTGTTACAAATAAATATCTGAGTTTTAGTATAACATCTGAAACGTGGTCGTTTAAACAAATTTATTCTAGTTTGATATCGATCATTTTTTTACATAGTTTATTTTATTTAAAATAAATTTCAAATATGTTGCTTTCATAATAATTACCTAAGTCTTACTTTCATAGTTTAATAATAAATATCTCAGTAATTTTTTCTGAATTTTGTAGTAAATCGTATCAGGCAACTAATAAAACTTTTTTGTATTTTTTAAAAGAAAGCTGAAAATGATAAGGGGTTTTCTACAAATGTTATTTTGCACCATAAGACAAAATTCATTTGAAAATAATAATACTTCACAATAAACTTTCGTACACCAAAATGTGATTGAAAAGAAAAAGAATATGCGTTATAGAAAAAATACTTTTATGAGAGATGATCCCCAGCAATACCGGTGTCCTTTTTAATAAATCTTGTTTAATAGTCCAAAATGAAATTTGTGGAAGACTCCTTTTCATTTTGAGCTTTATTTTAAAAAGTAGGAAAACTACTTAGAAAATTCGTTGAAACTTTTTAAATTTTTATGACATTCAAACCGGTTTTTGTTTTATTAGTTGCCAAATACGATTCACTACAAAATTAAGATTTTTTTTTAAATTTCTTCCGCCCATGCGCAGTATAAAAGAATAATTTTAATTATTCACATATTGCGCAGTTTTACGCAAATTATTCTCAAATTTTAAAACAATAATTTTGTAATTAATTTTAAACTGCACCAAATTTTTAATTTTATTGAATATTTTTAAACTTATAGCGAAAAAAGTAAGACAAAAATTATTATTTTTTAAAAATGTCCATATTTTCATAATTCTTTAAGCTAGGTTTATGAAATTTCTTGCAATTATTGCATATAATAACTGAAATAATTGTACAAGTTGCAAATTTATTGCTACACTTTTTGGCAAAGGGAGTTAAAAAAACACTATTTTCCGTTACATAATAATTATTTTTTTAGTTTAATAATAACATAAACTTCATCATCTGGGGAAAACAGAAATTTCTTTTTTTTAATACCACTTTATTTTGACTTCGTAGTAGGTACAGCTATATTTTAAAGAAAAATAAATCAAACACTAAAAAATACATTAAAAATTATAATATTGACAAAAATAAAAATATTTTTAGATAAAACAGTGCGAAATTCAATCAAACTCATTGAAGAAGTACTTTGATAAAAATTAGTGTGACTGGATACTGAATTAAATTAATTAAGATTATATTTTTTATCGCAGTAACAGCTGTTGCATTCTCAGATATTGACGTCATTCTAGGATTTTTCAAATAAAGATAAAGTTAAAAAATCACAAATGTCATTATAAGTTTAATGAGGCTTGAGTATTTTCCTCCACAAATTTCAACCCTTATTCTCTAAAGATGGCCATGTAAATTGCAACCAAAAAAAGCAAACTGAAAGATTTTTCTTCTTTTATATAATTTAAATTTAACTAACGACACTCTAGGTGCCCAGCAGAACTTTTTCGTTATTCTATTAGACCATGACGCGAAGCATAACAAATGGACTAAACTCTGTTTCTAACGATATAATGAGATCTAAGTTCCGTATGTTTCTTTCAAATAACCACCTCGTAATTTTATTCAAAAAAATTTTGCATTTTAGAAAATAAAAATCACAGTATAAAATACCCTAAAGGTTTCATTATTTACCTACAAAAATATAAATTTGTTACGAATCTGAAATTCAGAATAGTGATATTTATCATAACTGGATAGTTTTAGGATTCATCACGTTCCATCAGTTTGGCTTTTAAGGTATTTTCTTATGAATCGTCCAAGTTGCGAAGCCGGAAGTAATTTCAATTTCGCCAAGAGGCGCGTGTCCGTTTTTGAAAGAAGGACCAAATATAGCTTGAATGCCATTTATTTAATACTTAAATTGCTGTCTATTAGATCGCTTTTATGTTCAAGCTTGACTAGAGCTGAAAAAGATATGTCTTAGAAGAATGTAAATGACAGTAGCTTTGTAAATCTCTGATATTTGCTTCAGGATTAGCTGGATTATAAATAAAATAAATAAATAACATTTTAGGATTGTTTATAATGGTTTTTGAGGTTATTACCCACAATTTCAGTTGTCGTCAAATATTTATCTCAGCGGAGAGTTTATAATTATATTAAATATATTCTCAAACCTTTCTAACTAAAATTAGAAAACACGAACATTGTGGGTATGGAAGACGCGGTAGCTCAGGGAACAGAGGGCTCGTCTCACAGTGAGATAAGCCAGGTTTGATTCTCAACGTTGGCTGTTTGGCACGAATTCAGCTCCCGAATCCACCGATCACAGTGCTAACGTAAAATATTCTGAGTGGAAGATAGGTGGTGGGTTAGATTCCCCTTCCCACCTGGCTAGCCATGTGAGGATTTTGTGGTTTGTCTCTCCGTGTAACGCAAATGCTGGTTAGTTCCATAAGAAAGTCATCCACGAAGGCTAGTTTGTCCCAATGCTTGATACTGGTGTTCCCTGGTATTCTGGGTTGAGTCCAAAATTACAAAGCTAAAGAGTTGAATATTGATAGCCGTAAACTCAGAATTGGGTCGGGTGTTTAACGTCAGTTATAAATTGTAAATAAATTGTGTACATGGAAACTATAATATGAATAAGAATTAGCTAAATATTTTCTATCCATATTTTTCCTTAATAGATGACAAAAACAATAAGTAGTAAGAAAAAGTATTGAAAGCCTCCATGTTGTGGATGTTTTAATTGTATAAAAATATATCAATTTAAATTTCTGTTTCATATTAAACAAAACCCAATTTTAACCTCAACCTATCAGCACTGTTACTTATCTGAATTATGATTAATGATGTTGCCTTTTCTATTAAATATGTAAAATACTAATGGTCTAACTACATATTTATTTGCAGGCTTAATTTTACGCATCTTTAAGAATTAAAAAAAAATTTAAAAATACTGACTAAAATTAAAATTGTTGAATCCATTATTTATACAAACACTTTAAATATGAGTCATAATGATCTCAGTTTCAATGAAAAAAAAAGCATTCGTTAGAAATCGATGTATCGAAACCAACGAACAATCGAAACTAACAGCTAATAAATTCAAAAGAAATTATGATCATAATGACAATATTTACTTATCTATGGGCTATCTTAAATGGAAACTTGTTATCTATAAAACCTTTTTTCAACTAGGCTAACAAAAAAAAGTTAATTAAATTGTCCTAGAAAACTTCAATAACTCGAATTGAACTAAATAGAACAATGTATTTAATTATATTTTTCTGCTTTAACATTCAAATTACACAATTTTTTTAAAGTTTTAAACATAAAATAAATTACAAAGGCAAATACAAAATAATATGAATTAAATTTCAAGTTTTTTTTTCTCGCTAAAGAATGACACTTTCTCACACCCTATTTTAAAAATTCTACTTTTAAAAAATAATTACATTTATTTAGTACACAGTTTATCAAACGACAAAACAGCTTTTAACTTTTTATAAGGTATATTTTAACACCCAAACTCTTATCTAGACAATTCAAAAAATTATCGTTCAAAACTTTGTTTTTGAACGCTGTGTCTATCTGATAGAACGTGCAAGAAAAGTACTGTATTTATTTATATCTGCATATTCCTTGGGACTAGGTTTTGTAACAATAACACCCCTCGGGCCTCAACCTTCTTTTCTTCTGTACTGGAGGTAAAATGTCATACACCTTCTGAGGCCTTTTTATGGCCTTTCCCTCCGTATTTTAGTTATTTGCCTTTTTTATTTTATTTTTTCCCTCTCCTCGCTCTATCGTCCATTCCTGATATTTAAGTTTAGTAGCAGAGAAAAAAGTTTTTTTGGGGAATAGGGGCTGCAGAGGAAATATGTTTGAAATATGCCCGAGGCTAAAGTTTAAAAAAAATTGAGTGACTAAAGTCCGCATATGCAAATATGGACATTTGCAACTTAGGGCTGATAACCGAAGGGGTTACTTTTATAAAAGGTGAGGCCGTAAAAATGATGTGTAAAAAAGAAGAAAAATAAAACTGTTGGATAAGAAGTGTGGACAGTACTAAGCACTAAACGACTTCTTATTTTTGAGTAAAGAATTTTTTTTTCTCAGTTTGTTCTTATGACAATGTTTCAATTTGGAAAATTCATAAGTATTTTACTAACATTAATTTTAGAAAGTTTTTTTTTTCTTTTTGTGTTTATGACAATGTTTTAATTTTAAAGTTCAAAAGTATTTTATTAACATTAATTTTTATTATTATTTTAATTTTTTATTATTTAAATTTTATTTATTGATTAAGCCTAGAAATGATAGAAGTTCTTTTTTCTACTTTTATGTTCGTGGCAATGTTTTAATTCAAAAACATTAAATAAATTATTAATTAAAAAAATTATTTAGTTAAAATAAGTTTTTATTATTCGTTATGCCTGGAAATGATAAAAAGTTTCATTTTTCATTTTGTGCTCATGACAATTATAATTGTCATAAGCACAAAACGAAAAAAAAGACTTTTTATCATTTCTATACTTAATGAATGATAAAAATTAATGGTAATAAACTACTTTTGAACTAATAAGTTCAGAAGTAGTTTATTGGCATTAATTTTTATTATTCATTAAGTATAGAAATGATAAAAAAATTCCCTTCGTAGTTATGGCCCTATTTTAATTTGAAAATATCAAAATTATTTTATTAATATTAATTTTATTATTCGCTAAGTATAGAAAGTGATTCGTTAAGTACTTGAACACAATGTTTCACTTATGTGTTCAAGTATTATAACACTCATTACTCAAAACAAAATTTGAATAGTTAATCGAAGATAATATTGTTACATTTAGGAAATATTTATGAAATGCTATAGGGGGATATTTAGTCTACATTAAATAAATAATTTGTTTATAAATATAATCCTCTTCGTAATGAATTTTTCTTTCATTCGTTGCGATTTAAGATAAATTATAATAGTAAAATGATTTGTGATAATAATTAATAAATAAACCTGTTTTAAAATAAACAAATAAAGTTGTTCCTTTGCTTTGAAAACAGTTTAAATTAAATGTAACTTAGTATAAATTTTATTAATATGCCTTTTCGCTTAAATAAGCTTAATAGTTTGAACACAAATATTTTAAAACAAATCACGTAAAAATATATCACCATAACAATAAATTCCTAAATCGATAAAGATCTCCTTCCCTTTTTTTCCTCTTTGGAAAAAAAGACAAAATCCGGGGGAAATGAATAATTAGTGTTTTTTGGTTTATCCTTATTCCATTTAACTTTGTACAAATATACAATCCAAGTAAATTAAAATTCAAAAACTATTTAATAATTTCTCCGAACCAAAAATTAAAAATAAAAAAAATAATAATTAGCTTTTATCTATAGATTTAGTTAGGTGCACTGAATACCTTACTATTTTGCGAAAGGGGTGGGGATTAAATCTAGAAAGTTTAAGAAACTGCTAAGTCATAGAAATATATAAATAACATTGAGTCTGCATTTTCTCAAATCAAAACAATCAAAATTATTCAAAACGTACTGATAATGATGCCATAATTCTTCTGATTAAGCTAGAATTGTCATAGTTATAAATAAATATGTATCAGTTTTTATTTAAATAGATCATACTTATTATAGACAGTCACAACACACATAGTTTGAGTGATTTTATTTCACAAAGTGACTCAAACATTACCACTTTACTTTAAAAATTTTATAATTAAATTTTTTTATAAAAAAAATTTTAATATCAGCTTCATTACTTTCATAATTTTCATTAAAGGCTTTACAGCAAAGTGTCATTAACGAGTGATCACTTTCTGAAATTTAAAAAAATAAAAAATTAAACGAAGACTAAATTACTTTTACGTTTTGAACTGAAGTTCTTAAATTAAGCTATTAAACTTATTGAAACATAATAGTACAACTTAGTAATGAAAAATAAATACTACCAATGAGTAAGATGGAACTTCATTTAAACAATGTTATTTAATATATGAATAACATGAAAAAATTTAATTCAAACTAAATGAAACAGGAAAATATATGTTTTATCACGGAGAAGAAAATTTTGGTAAAACTACCGAAATATGAGGTAATGGCATTTCTAGTAAGAAAAAAAGTTCTAATTTAAAAAAAAAAAAAAAANAAAAAAAAAAAAAAAAAAAAAAAAAAAAAAAAAAAAAAAAAAAAAAAAAAAAAAATACGGTATTTTAACCATTCATTTGGTAATTTTTCCGTTCATATGTTATTAGTTTACCGGAAATTCTGGTTTTCAAAGTTCTCATTACTACACATTCAAAATAAATACAAAACTGAAAAGTTAATTTAACCAAATAAATGGTTTGTATGCCATGCTCTAAGATATAATGATAAAATTACCTTATCATGATTAATTAAATAATAAATAAACATTATTAAATATTATTGTGCATTTATTAAAAAATATATGTATGATAAGACAGCTGTTATACTTTATTATACTTTTCTCCGCTTTGATCTAGTTAGCTGATTTGTTTATACTAATCTGCTGTAAGCCAAAAATATTTCGAGATACGTACATTAAGCAGCTCTTTAAAATAAAATTTGAAAATGATTTTAAAATTTTTTTCGCGGGTAATTGAATTTCTTCATGTATAGAAACATTTAGAGTAAAAAAAATTGATAGTTGGTTCTGTCTACTATAGCTTACAGCTTTTGTGCGTCAGCAGCTTTTTTAACTATCATGTTAGCAGATTTGTTTATACCAATCTGTCATGAGACAAAAAGTTTTTGGATATTTGTATTTCAAGCCCCTCTTTAAAATAAAAATATTTTTTTAAATGAATGTCACTATTTTTTTAACTGAATTTCTTCATAAATAGAAAAATTTAGAACAGAAAAAACTGAATAGTTGGTTCTGACTAACTAACGTTTTCTGCGTCTGTGAGTCGGCAGCTTTTTTAACTATCTCGATTTTGTTATCTGATTTGACTATACCAATCCGTCATGAGACAAAATATTGCTGGACATATGTTATTTAAGCCACTTTTTAAAATAAAAATAATTTTTCAAAAGAAATATCACTATTTTTGTTTATTAAATTTAGTTATACGTAGAAAAATTTAGAAATTCATAGTTGGTTCTGGTTTTCAGCGTCTGAGCGCCGGTAGCGTTTTTGATTCCTTTGGCATTACAGCACCTGACATTGAAATTTTCTACGGTTGTTTTCGAGCAAGTAAATATTCTTTCCAGATATTCCGCATACAATTGAATTCGACTAAGGCTATTTCATCCACCATGAAGATTTATGAACCTCGAGGCAAGAAAAACAGAGGTATCTTTTCCAATTGACTCGAATGAACAGTCGAGTAAACATCCCACCGGAGTGTTCGCTCAAAATCTCGTAATAAATAAAATAAAGATTCAACAGGGAAGGCCTAGGGCCGCATATTCTTTTCCTATTCATCACCCTTGTCAAGAAGAAGTGGCTACTACATCTACCTTAGAAAATGACGCCTCTTTTTCATCATAAGAAGGCCTGCGCCCATTTTGGCGTGCCATGGCACACCCCCGCCACGCGTGCCGCCACACGTCTCAGAACTGGTTTCGCCCGGTGCTCCATACCTATTTTTTTTCTTTCTTTTTATAAGTCTTCATCATCATCCTTCAGGAAATCTAAAGATGATCAAGTTTCGCCATTAAAATCAGTTTAAAATTTCGCGTCTTGTGGATTTTTTTTAAAAAAAATGATTTTTTATTTCACTATCTTGGTATTGTAAACACCCTAAAAAAGAAAGAAAGCAGAGTATTAATTTTTTTTCTCTAGTTTTTTCTTCGAATGAGCGTAAAAGAAATAATGCTATGCATAAATGCTAGCTGAATATTTGTTCTTCATAAGGGGTTTAAAAAAAATATTGATATATTGAAATCAAACAAAACTACTCCTTTATGTACAAAACTTAAAGCCATATACTAGCACAGTTATATCAGTTAAGGTGACAAGGGACTTTCAACGAAGCAAAAATTTGTGAAAAAATCGATATTTTACATTTTATATTTCTGAAATCTTGGCATTTAACTGAACATTTAAAAAAAAAAATTTCTGGAATAAGAGCAAAATTGATGAAGTTATGACCATTTCAGTTTTGACCACACCCCTTTGTTTACCTTTTTTTGAATGCAGGTAACTGTTAAAATTAGTTTAGTTTAAAATTAATTTTAAATTAGTTAAATATTTTGTTAATTTTTTTAAAGAAATTTAAAGTATATAATTATTAAACTATTTCATTAGACAATATTTATAGGTATTTATATTAAAAACAAGAAATATTTGTTCAGAAGTAAAATTTGCAATGAAAAAGTAGTAAATGTCATTTTTCTCAAAATGTCTTTTTTGACAAATTTACAAATTTCAAACTGTTCCAGCGTAATGAATTTTCATTCTATTGACCTGAGAATTTAATGCTATATATTTATGAATATTATTAACATTTTGTTGGAAAAGTTTTTTGAATTAAGTGAATAGAATTTTTTTTATACATGATATTTTATAGAGGTATGATGATTTTTTCCTAAAAATGTAGGTTTTTTACTGTTTTTTTAATGTTATTTGTTTCTATAATAAAAAATAAAAAAAGTACTCCCAACAATTTTTTCAATATTACCTAATATGTAATATTTTAAAAGAATTTTGTCATTTTGACAAAATTTCAGACGCGTGGAGTAATATAAAAAAACATAAAAAATTCAAAAATTTTAATTTCTTAATTTCTTAAATTTTGAAATATTTCTTTGAAATTTTGTATAAATGTTGTTTTTAACAATATAAATGTATTCTGAAAATTTCAAGCAAATCCCTTCATAATTTCAAAAAAAAAATTTGAAAGCCCCTTGTCGCCTTAAAATAAATTCTAATTTCTTATTTGTTGTTATTATAATTATTTGTTACTCTTTCATGTTGTTTTACGTTATCAGATACTACAGAGCATTGACTAATGAAATTACATTTTGATCAAATCACGTCAAAACTTCACTCTTTTATTGAGCATCAAAAATGATGTCATCGATTTATAGATAGCGGCTAACACGGGATAATCTACATTAACTGTAAACAAGCAATATTTCCGATGAATTAGAAACCTAACAAATAACCAAGCTTTTTTTTAAAAAAAATTTCAGTTATCAGTTGCATTTTTCATTATTCAGTTCCATTTTTCAATATTAAACAGAGCTGTAAGCTAGCTCGCATCACTTATATAAAAAATTCATCGAGCCTGTTTTGAAGTGTTGAGTGTTCAACTTTATGATTCATTTTGTTTTGATAAGCATACAAACAAAATATTGTATAAACATAAACACTATAAAATTTAGAAATTTGAAACTACTATGGAGTGCAGAAAAATTCCTAAAGGTTACAATGGAATTAAAAAAAAATAACATTCGAGAATTAGTAATTGGATTACTCGATAATAATTAAAGAATTATTATGGAGGATTATAATCAATTTAATCAAAACAAGAGTGAAGAGTTTTTCTTAACGTTAACTTTAAAAAAAGGTTAAAAAATAATTAAGAAATTATGAAAAAAAATAATAAAAGAATTACGAATATTATGTCTTCTCGATTAAAGGTGCTGTAAATTAGAAAATGTCCTATATAACCTGGAAATTAAAAGTGCCAAAAACTTAAACTTAAGACACACAGATATAAATATATTATTAATGGCAATTATAATAAATATTTACGGATGGGTAGAATATATACTATGATAAAAATTAAATTCTCAGTTGCATAAAAATGTATTTAAATATAAAAAACAAAATAAAGTTGAAATAATTAATTAAAATAAAATTACGTATGAAGCATAATAATAAATTACAATCAATAATAAAATTAAAATTATTTATTATTATTAATTATTAGTTAGAAAAAAATCATGATAGCTAGAATAATATTTAAAAAAATTAAACATAATAATAAAGAAATTTGTAAAAGGTATAATTAAATTTAAAAAGAAAAATAAATAAGCTTCAATTAATTTAACAATAAATTTATTTTCTTCCAAATTCATGTAAATGACTTTTAAAAATCGAAAATAGAAATTACTCCTTAAATTCCATTTTCGAAAAGAAAGGAATATGAATATACACGAAATGATAAGGATCACAATTTACTCGGTGATTAAACATGAAACATCCTTGTTATTTTGTCACCTATAATGGAAATTTTTTTTCTTTTTTTTCTTTTTTTCTTTCTTTTGTCCCCCCCCCCCTGTTCATACGGAAGACAGCTTACACAGAACACATTTAACTAAGAAATCATTCGGACGGTTCCACTTCGGCAGCCAACATATTTTTTTTTTCTTTTTCTTCAAACAACACTTTATTTTACATCCTACTGTAATCGCAACCGTAACTTACGCGAGCGATCTGTAAAAAAAATAAATAGACAAAAACTGGAAAATGGGAAACTCGATTGAGAAAAAGAAAAGACTGAAAAAATTAAAAAAAAAAAAAAAAAAAAAANAAAAAAAAAAAAAAAAAAAAAAAAAAAAAATCTTCGGTCGTAGGCCCCTAAAACGATGAAGTGGAACAAAAAGCGTTTGGGAGAGAATCCTGCCGGAAAATTGGAAAACTTGTTGCGCTTTTGTCAGAGAATAAAATAAGCAGGCGTTTTTTAATTGGCGTTATCTTAAACGCCACCATAGACTCATTTTGAGTCAAACCTCTTACATATTCTGATTATGTGTCTACTTTGAGACCTGATTCACACTTAGACGGCTTTTTTATTCCTCGCATGGGTGAGCGAAAACTTCACCGATGGGGATTTTGAACTACCTGCATGTAATGAATTCAATTTTGTTTGTTATTATTATCATTTTTTTATGGCCCCGAACCGTTTAGAAGCAAAAATGCTAACGGAATTTTATCTCCGTAATTGATTTGTCTTGAAGAAAAAGATATCTGACTTGGGGAACGAAAATGTAATTTTGACGGTGTCTTCTTTGCCATTATTGGATTAGTTGGGTTAAGCTTTCTCAATTTATCTTTCTTGGTGATTCGATGAGAAAACTTTAGTTTATTCTTGAACGTTTTAAGGTGTTAAGATTCGAAAAAAAGAGAATTAAAAGTCTTCGAAAAAAGTATTTTTGAAAAGTCGCACTTAAATTTTGGTTTAAATAATTCAAACTAGTGCTGTAAAACCTGCAACATCCTGCTTTTCAACCAAAAATCAATTTGAAAAAAAACTACGTGAATAGAACAAGAAATATTACAGCTATTTTGCGAAGTAGTTCCAATGAACTTTAAAATAAGTAACGCATTTATAGCATTAAAATTTGGAAGAAAAATTTCTTTAATAAAAATAGATTTAAAAAAATATTGATTTTTAATTTATTTTGAAACGAAAGTTGGTAATTAATTAAACATTAAAAAATCCTAAAGTTATTTTTCCACTGAGAAATAGAATATCATCTGTAATTTAATTTTGTTGACAAATTGAAGCTTTTATGCCTATTAAGGAGTAAAAGGAATACCTATTTTTTCATTTAAAAAAATATATTAATATATACTTATTACTTTATTTTTTTATACTAAGATATATATTGCTCTTATTACACAAGGAAATAGACAAATATTTTATTTAATATTGAAATTATATTTAATAGACAATTTAACTTAATAGACAAATATTTAATATTTTATATATAACATTGAACTATAGTATGTTAATCAAACCTAAGTGAAATTTTCTGTTAAAAATTAATTAACTAATCACAAAATGTTCGAAAACACATTGGTATATTTGTGTTAATAATGATCCTCGTTATCCTTAAAATGTTAATGCCGATTTTGTTAATAAATTTTATGCATCAAATGATATCAATAAGAAAGATAGTATTTAAATAAGGTAGCAGTTAATATCTCTTTCACATATGAATTATGTATTCTATATGCAACATATTTCTTCATTTAAAAAAAATTTTTATATCCCTCACTGCAATATTTCAGTCCGGGATAGTTTCGATTAAGGCAATTAATAGCTCTATTATATTTTAAAAGTAACAATAGCATGTAATAAGAATATGATATTATCTATATTACATTAATAAAAATTTAACTATAGCATATTAATCAAACCTAAGTAAAATCTTTTTTGCTGAAAATCAATTAACTAATCACAAAATAGTCCAAGCACAACTTAGTATATCCATGTAAATAACCATCCTTGTTCTCCTAAAAATTTTAATGCCGATTAATAAATTTTATGTGTCAAATGATAACAATGTGAAAGGTAATAGAAAGTAATATTTTTCCAAGGTAGAAATTTATATGTATCTCACACATAAATTAAATACTCTATATGCAACCTATTTCTTCATTTCAATTTCTTTTAAATCGCGCACGGCAATATTTTAGCCCGGGATAGCTTTTATTAAAACAAATGCCCTCTATTGAAAACAAACACGAAAAAAATTAATTATAGTTTAGTAATCAAACCTAAGTGTAATTTTTTGTTAAAAATTAATTAACAAATCACACAAAAAAAAGGTTTAAGCACAACTTGACATCTTTATGTCAATGCCGATCTTTGTTATTCTTAAAATGTTAATGCCGATTTGTATCAAATGATATTTTATATATCAAATGATATCGATATGAAAGGTAGTAGAAGGTAGTACATATATAAGACATTTGTTTATGTTTCTCCTTCACACAAATTGACTATTCTTGAAACTTATTCCTTCATTTCAATTTCTTTTAGACCCCGCACGGCAATATTTCAGCCCGGGATAGCTTTTATTAAAACAAATGCCCTCCTTTAAAAACAAGCAGGGAAAAAATTAATGATAGTTTAGTGATCAAACCTAAGCGTAATTTTTTATTAAAAATTGATTAACAAATCACCAAAAAAAAACAAAAAAACTTTAAGCACAACTTGACATCTTTATGTCAATGCCGATCCTTGTTATTCTTAAAATGTTAATGCCGATTTGTATCAAATGATATTTTATATATCAAATGATATCGATATGAAAGGTAGTAGAAGGTAGTACAAATATAAGGTATTAGTTTAGGTCTCTTCCTCACACAAATTAACTATTCCTGCAACTTATTCCTTCATTTTAATTTTTTCTATATCCCGCACGACAATATTTCAGCCGAAATAGCTTCCATTTAGACAAATACCCTCCATTAAAAACAAGCAGGAAAAAAATTTATTATATAGTAATCAAACCTAAGTGTAATTTTTTGTTAAATATTAATTAACAAATCACAAAAAACGTTAAAAATTAATTAACAAATCACAACTTGACATCTTCATGTCAATGCCGATCCTTCTCATCCTTAAAATGTCAATGCCGATTTGTATCAAATGATATTTAGTATATCAAATGATATCGATATGAAAGGTAGTATATATATAAGGTATTAGTTTATGTTTCTCCTTCACACAAATTAACTATTCTTGCAACATTTTTTAAATCCCGCACGACAATATTTCATCCGGGATAGCTTCCATTAAGACAAATACCCTCCATTAAAAACAAACAAGTTAAAAATTATAACAATAACAACGAACAATCAGTTAACTGAAACGAGAGGAGCATTTCTTCTCCAAGAACGTGTGACCCAGCGCGCGTGTGATTTTCGAACAGGTTTTTTTTGTTTTGTTTTTTTACCTCTCAGCCACCCTAAACCGTATTCGCGAGCCGTACACTCACTCACCGCTTTCACCCACATCTCCTCACACGACAACAACAGTGGCTTTTCATTTTTTTTCCTTCCATCCCATGCGGTACATCTTTCTTCTTGTCGGCCGGCTTCCAGTGTGAGGAAGGCCCGACATCCGACACGCGAATGCCGTATTTTTATTGGTCACTCATCGGAAAACGATCTTTGATATTGATAGTTAGTTGATATTGCAGATTAGTATGTGTGTTCTGTGCCCACATTGTGGATATCAATATGAAAGGTAGTAGTTGATATTTATATTAATTCAAATTGTTTCATTAAGATATTAATTAAATACATAATTTGAGAAAAAGTTTAACCATAACTTGGTAATACTTCTTAATACCGATCAGTAATATCCTTAAATTGTTAATGCTGATTCTGCCATAAATTTTATGATTCGAATGTTTGATATTGAAAGATAGTTACAGATATTGATAATAATTAAACTTAATTGTTTCAATTTATTGTTAATAAAATTTATAATATATTAATTAAAATATTGACTAATAATAATTAATATTTATATAAATTAAAATTATATCATTAAGATATTAATTAAATAAATAATTGGAGAAAAAGTTTAACCAGAGCTTGCATATAATTTCCTAATGCCGATCATTATTATCCTTAAAATGTTAATGCCGATTCCGCCATAAATTTTATGATTCGAATGTTTGATATTGAAAGATAGTTACTGATATTGATACTAATTAAACTTAATTGTTTCAGTTTATTGTAAATAAAATTTATATTAAGTTACTTAAAATATTAACTAATAATAATTAATATTTATATAAATTAAAAATGTATCATTAAGATATTAATTAAATAAATAATTGGAAAAAAGGTTTAACCATAACTTGCTTGTCATTTCTTACTGCCGATTATTAATATCCTTAAAATGTTAATGCCGATTCTGGTATAAATTTTATGATTCAAATTATTGATATTGAAGGATAATTGCTGATATTTATAATATTTAAACTTAAATGTTTCAATGAAACATCAATTAAACACATAATTTGACAAAAAATTCAATAACAACTTGATGTCCTTTTAATAATGTCGATCAATCATGATCATAGAATCAATCATGAGGTTAATGATCAATATTATCCTTAAAATGTTAATGTCGATTTCGCTTTAAATTTTATCAATAAAATGATTAATATTTAAAGGTAGTAATTGATATTTAAATTAATTGATATTTATATTAATTGAACTTAATCGTTACAATGAAATATTAATTGAATAAATAATTAAAGGTAAAATTCAACCACAGCTTGATATCTTTTTATTAATGGCGATCATTGTTATCCTTAAAATATTAATCTGTTATAAATTTTGTACATCAAATTATTAATATTGAAAAGTAAAACCTAATTGTTTTAATGAAATATTAACTAAATAAATAAGTAGAAAAAAAAAGTTTAACCACTACTTGATTTCCTTTTATTGAAGGCGATCACTGTTATTCTTAAAATGTTAATGCCGATTTTGTATAAATTTTATAACTAAATTATATGATTATAAAAGGTAGTATCAAATTTATTTATCAAATTTATTGTGTTCAATAATCACTGAAAAAGAGTTCAAACACATCTTGGTATCCTTTATTTAGGCCGACGATTATTATCCTTAAAATGTTAATGCAGATTCTTCTAAAAATTTTATGTATCAAATGTTTAATATTGAAAGGTAGTAGTTTATATTTAAATTAATTAAAAGTAATTGTTTCACTAAAATAATAATAAAATCTATAATCCGTGAAAAGTTCGATCACAAGTAGGTCTTTCCTTATTAATACTGATTGTTGTTCTTCATAAAATGCTTGTACCGATTCTGCTATAAATTTTATAGATCAAATGTTATTGTTATAAAATGTTGTAGTTTAGAATTAAATCAATCAAACTTAACTGTAATTAGTTTTGTTAAAAATTATTTAAATAATATCAAAATAAATTCAAGCACAACTCAATATCTATATATTATTTCCTATTCTTGCTATCCTTAAAATGCTAATACCGATATTATTAATACATTTTATCTATCAAATGATTAAAAAGTAGAATAGTAAGGTATAAAAGGTAGTATTTTATATTTATATTAAATAGTTAAAGTTAAATCACAGCTTGCTGATCGATTCTTCTAATTAATTTTTTGCATCAAATGTCAATATAAAAGTTACAATTTTTGTTAACATCAAGTTTTTTAGTTAAAAATTAATTAAATCATTAGAGAAAAAGTTAAACTTCAACTTGAAATTCTAAAAACGCTAAAGCGAATTCGTGTAATAAATTGTATGCATTAAATTATATCAATATGAAATGAGGTATTTGACCTATAAATTCATAGACTTACTTTTGTTTAATTTGTAATTAATATTAATTAATTAATTAGTGAAAACATTCAACCACAAACAGAGTATATTGAAAATGTTAATAACTTCTGTTTATAGATTTTAGATCTAATTTTACATGTATAACACTATACGTTATTAGAAATTATTTACACTTAACAGCTGCCAAAGTTTGCGATATTTTTTGTATTAATTTAACACTGCAGAAAAAACAGTTACTCCTTACATATAAAAAAAATAAGCATTGAATAAATTTTTTATTTTTTATTTTTGAACGCACGATTCGAAATTTTCTTAATGCTGGTTTAATCATGATATTGTTTAAATTTGCTATAACGTCTTCGCTTCAACGTGCTAAGTAAAATAATCTATTGTACTTCGTAAAATTGAGTTCAGGAATTTAATTCCTACCTGTACGGAAATATATTTCATTTTAACTCCTTATTCAAAAATTTTGTATCTTATTATAGTTCAATGTTCTGAGAGGGCAGTGTAAATCTCGTAAATGGAAATTATTTTCAATAAAAAACTTATTTACATAACTTATTTTCAATATTTTTGATGTTTCCTTTATAAGGACTCTTCACTGTTGATATATCCGGAACTCTAAATAAAAAATACAGAACGAAATTGCATGGAATTTTTTAATGCTAGTTTAAAATCTTTTTTTTTCTTTTAAGCGGGGGGAATTAAAAAATAATATCATTCAGTTTTCAAACTTGAATAAAATAATGAAAATTATAAAATTTACTTTAAAAAATTAAGCATTCAGGTACCAAGCAGGACTTTTAAATACATAAATATAATTTTTAAAGCAAGCAATCTGTTTGATGTTTTTTTCTCTTACCATTCAAACATTTATAAAACATATTAATTTAAATTCAATAAAAATGTGATTAAGTATTTAAATAACAATCTTTCATCAATTTCCTTTTGTTAAAAGTTTTGTTAATGTTTTTGTTAATGTTTTTTATTGGTTTTTTAATTAATCAATGTCCTCAAAAATAAGCTGTCTTTTTGAACAATTTTTTAACAGCGCTAACATTCGTAGAAATAACTTTAAGACATTTTCTTTCACAATCGTTTGTTAACTTGCTGTAATTCCATACAAAAAATTGTAATCTATTATTTCAGTCTGCGAAGTTAATTGCACAAAAAAATTTCTTTCAGAACTACTTTGATAAAAAGGGGGAAGGGATATTTTATTTCAATATTTATGAGAAAAAAATTTTTAATAATTTTTTTTGTTCATATACTTTCAACATTCAGTAAATAAAGGGAAAAGCCAATTAGTATAGGCTATCTTTTCTTTCTTTAAATTTTTAATGAATTTATATTTAGGTTTGTTATCGAAATTAAGCTTATTTAATTTATCTAAAAAAAGGCAATATTTTAATCTCAAGTTTTATTTTTCAAATTCCATCATTATTATTTCCTATTAGTATTATTAAATTTTTTAACTGATTGCAGTTTAATTTTTTTTTCTAAATTTTATTTTTATATTAAAAATGTTTTATATATTATGTGATAAATGCAAAATATCCTTTTTAGGTTGATGTAGTTCTAAACATGAATCATTCAAAAAAAAAAAAAAGAACTTAGTTTCCGTGATTAACCATGTTCCTAGCTGATATCACTTGATCAACCTGATATCATTTACCTTTATTGAAAAAGAATTATTTAAAAATACGAATTTATCAACGTTTTAACGAGATGTAATGTAATTATCAAAATAAAATTGAAATACGTAATAGATAAACATAAAAATAGTCAAAGATATTAGAAATAATTATTTTTTGATATAAAAATGTTATTGTTAATAAAATGCTTAATACAACACAAACTATAAATCATTGCAAAATGATAATAATTCACTCTTAGAAATGTTTTACAAACACACAAGGTTTAAAACGACTAAAGATTTAGCAAAGCAATTTTTAAGTGTTAATTTTAAAAAACATATATTAGAGCTTTAAAATCATGCATTTTTAATTCTTATTATTTTAGAATAGTTAATTTTACTCATTTATTTCGTTTTATTTATAATTTTATTCATGTTGTTTCTGTAAAAAATTCCATACTTAAATTTTTTTCTTTTTCTTTTTTTTTTACTTTAAGATAGAAAAATTTCCATAAATAGTTAAATAAATAGTAACTATTTTAGGATTGAGTAAATAATAATAATTTAAATAAACAGTAATAGTAAAATAGTTTCCAAAATTAGTTAAATTCAAACAAAACAATATTAAACCAAAAGAATTTTTATATATATAGCTTATTTATATAAAAGATACTGAATATAAATAAATATATAAAATTAAAGTAACAACTAAATAAGATAAAAATTAAAAAGTAAGCAGTTAATTCGTATGAAATAAAATTACATTTGCAATACACATAATATTTAGAGTTCAATAGTTGTATATAATGGACTGTAAATAAAATAAATTAAGATAATTAAAATAAAGGCAAATAGTGAATCAAAACACTTAGAAAAATATTTTAAATAAACCTTTTTCTTTTCATTTGAGTAATATTCTTCGTACTTGGAAAAAAGAAAACGTTTTCGTTATTAATATTTTTAAAAATAAAATTTCAATTTAGTTTTTCAAAGCATTTTTTCTATACTGAGCCAATTCACAAAATATATCAAATAAATTGGTTCATTATCTATTTCTTTTAACGCTAGATACCTTTTGCAAAGAAAACAACATTAAAGCATAATGCTAGGGAAAGAGGGGGGTTACGTATCATTCTTCCCCCTTACAAGGCCGTATGCTAATGAGTTGTATGTTAAAGCAAACGGAGAGAAATGCTAAGTTAATGGCTGTTAAGGACGCCTAGGACTTTATCACCTTATTTTGAGGGGATTTTACTCGAAATAAATTAAGAGCTTTCAGAGTTTGAAATCATAAATTAGGAAATTATGACATACATTTAAATAAATTCACAACGAATTGAAATCAAAAAAAAATTTCATAAAAATTTTAAATTTAGTGAAATTAATTTGTTATTAAATTAAAATATATTTTTTTATTAATTCTTTTTAATTTATTTAAGAACTAATAATTATGACTCAATCTTTTTATTATAATCTTTTTTTAATTATTATTCTAGAAGTGTAAAATACTTCACATTCTTTCATTAATATTTTAAGCTTATGTAGTTCTGTAGAATGGTTTGCTACTTAGTACACTGTAAAAATTCTAGATCAAATTACAGTAAAAAGTACCAGCACTCAGGTGCCGGTACTTTTCCCCATGAAATTCATTTTTACCGGAACATGTTACGAAATAACAAGAAAGCTGATATACTCTTATACCATAATTTTTACTGTAATAATAACAGTAAAATTACTAACTCACTCTGATTAAATAAATATTACTGTAAAAATTACAGTTTAATATTTTATGGTAAAATTGAATAGTACGGTATAAAATGCCGGTATTTTGTACCATACTTTGATCTGAAATTTTTTTATAGTGTAGCAGTTAAAGCGTATTTCCTATCTGAATATAGTTTATTATTTTTATTACATTATGAAAAATAAATACCTAAGATGATATATAATATTTATTATTATTATATCTTATTATAGTTATACTTACCAATGTAATTATCAACATTATTATTGATCAATTTTTACTTTTAAAAATACTTATAAAGAAGATTTTCTGCTGTAAAATTTCTATTAATACTGCAATGTAAACTAGTTTTTTTGAGACAGTATTGCTTTAATTTTATAGAACAGCTGAATTCATTCAACATAGTTTGAACTGAATTATAGGATAAGTTCTTCTGTACGTATTAAATTTAGAAGAGCTGTAGAAGAACCAAACAATGGCAATAGGAGTAGTGTAAATGCAAAAACTTAAAAATCAAAAAATAATTAAGAAAATTTTAACTTTTCAGATATATTCCTACTGTTAAGATTTTGCTGTTTGGTGCACATTTTAATCGAAATTTATAATTTTTTAAAGTAGTAAGTTTCATTAGCAAATAAATAGCTCTTTCTTAAAAATCAATCTAAAGTTTTATATATAACAAAAATAAAAAATTTTAAAGCTGCTGATTTTGAAAAAAAATTATTTAAAGTAGGGTTATTAGAAAAATATTTGAATTAAGTATCTCATACTTCATGCTACTTATTACTATATTGATTAATTTGTGATAATTGATTATTTTGATCACTTCTTAAACTGATTTCACTGTATATAAAAAAAATCATAAATGCTGTAATAAAGCTACAGCAATATAAATAAAAATGATAAAAATAGGGACTAATAAAATAAACAAATAGCTCAACACAAATAGAGCTTAAAGAATGTAAAAACAATTAATTATATAGTGTAGCAATATTTGTTAATTTTAATATTCATTATCTTTAATTTAAAATTGCTAGACAATAATTAAAAAACTACTAGAAAATAACCAGCATAATAAAATTTGCCTGATTTTCCCACACTTTTATATATACATATGGTTAGAAATTGTTCCAATAAAAAATAAAATAATAATTAAACTAATAAATTCGTATTAAAAAAAGAAATGGTATTGATATCATTAGTATCGTAATATTCACACTGATTAGTACACTTTAAAAAATATAAAAATAAAAAAATATATACACATATATATATAGAGAGAGAGTATTATTCTTTATTACCTCATAATAATTGATAAAAAAGGAAGGTAAAAAAAAAAGTTATTTCTTCAAATTGAGTAATCTAAAATCCAACTAGCTAATTTTGAAAGCAAAACCATTTCAGTTGGCATAATTTCCAAATTATCATCATTCCATAATCATTTTTATCGATAATTAAAATTTTTCTCCTCACTTAAAGTCAATGCACTCAGCATTAAATACCCACGCAGTTTATCTAAGAACCACTTTCAAAACAAAATATCAGGCCATTTTTTCCTCCAAACTGCCCCATAAAGTAAAACCGAAAGGACATTCGAATCGAATTTCTTCACTACCCCCCTCTTTTCACATCAATGGAGTAATTCGAATGAGTAGATAAATAATCATTCCCAGATTCGAACCTACTATCTTTTTCTCAGCATGATTCGGTCTTGCGGGTTTATTTACGGCCAGAGTCCTGCTACCTCAGGAATTGGGCGTTTTCTAATAGTTTCGGGGAATATTTATGCACGGCCCCCCATGAAGGGAGACCCCGTTTTGGCCCTGATTTGAATTGCAAATGAGCAACGCCATTGCCACAAACATACACAAACATGCACTCTTCGAACTTAACCTTCTTCCTCACAGTAACCCTTCTCTCTCGTAGATGATGTATTCCTAGAGTTTAAAAGTAGGGGACGACAGAGATTATTAAAAGAGGAAGCAAAAATGCTACCGAAAATCTGCATAAATTTTATTCGCACCTTTTTCATCTTTCTTAAAACAGAGAAGCGTGTGTTGACGAAAGTTTATTTAAATGTCAACAAATTCTATGTTATTGCCTTTTTTAATGTTTTTGTAATGTAAGTTTAGTTTATGAGCATTGCACGTGTTAGTGTTTCGGACTGTTATATATACGATTTTGTTTCTGAGTTTTAGTGATACAATAATTCGGCTGTTTATATTAATTGTTTTAAGCTTTATTTATGAAAGTAATTACATACATTACATTTAAACATGCTAAGAAATTTGTTACTGAACATAGAACTTTAACCTTTTTCTTTAGAAAAATCATACTTAGTGTGGATTTTGATTTAAAATTTGTAGACTTATTAGATAAAAAATATGAATTTATTGTATTTTTATGAAACATAAGTATGTTTTTAAAAATACATAAAATTATGTTTATACTTCACTGAGAAAAAGTATGGTCAAAACTACTAGAATATGGTTAAATTTACAGTGCTTCTGGTTCCATCGGAACACCAAAAACGTCGGTGATTTTATCGGAGCACTTTTGTAATGACTTGCTCAAAATTAACAATAAAATATAGTTTAGTAATATATTAAGAGCTTAGTTCAAATTACATGTTTAAAAGAAAACGAACTACTATCCGCAATAGTCGATTTACCTTAAATACTAAATTTAATTTTACTAACAATCACGAAAAAAAATTTTATTAAATAAAACTGTACAGATCCTAATACTGAATAAATCCATTCTTGCGACTGTATATGTATAAAAAGTTATATGGATTAACATTAATTTACAATATAACTCTATGAAATATTTATTTCCTGCATAAACAATTAAATTTAGTAGTTATTTTACAAAATTTGTAATCGCAAGCAAAAATGAAATTATTCTTTTATGAAAATTAAGATAACCGCCTCACTAGTGCAATTAAAATGTCAATTTAGTGAGTAGATAAAACTTCGTATTAATTTTAAGTAAGTGTAATTTTATTAATGTTTGTATTATTGATATTTTTTTTTTTAAATGCGGTCTTTTCTTTTTCGATCGCTTAGCTCACTATGCATTTACTTGGTACATTTTTTCACGCTTAACAACGTTAGTTTATTGCGCCTTCAAATAAGATGATATTAATTAGGGAAAGATTTTTGTAATTTGTTCTTATATTTTTATGAATTCTGAAGTGTTTTTTTTTTAATTCATTAAAATTTCCTTTGACACATTTCACTAAATTGGTTAATAAATTTAATATTAAAAATCTTAATTTATGAATTTTCTTAAAAAACTATATATTTTTTAAAAAAACTATTTTTTTAAATTTTAATACATTAAAATCTAATAATTGTGTGCTATTATATCAGATCATATTATCAGATTACTGTGAGAAAATCATTTCGTCAATTTTTCTGATATACTGCAAAACTTTCGGATCAAATTACTGTAAAAAGTATCGGCACTCAGGCTGCCATATACATTTTACCGTAAAATCTATTTTCACATGTAACAGAATAAAAAATCTAATTTGCCGAAATTTTTTACAGTAATAATTACCAAAAAATTTCCGAATCACTCTAATTAAATAAATATTACTGTAAAATTTACGTTATAATATTTTACAGTAAAAATAGATTTTACGGTAAAATGGATTTTACAGAAGATGCACCCACCATGCCAGCACTATATATCATAATTTGATCAGTAATTTTTCTCACTGTAGTAATCTGATAATTGTATACTATCAAAAAATTTTATTAAACTTCTTACTGTAATACCGGTACAGTGTATCATAACAAAATGTTAATTTACCGCTTAACATGATGCTAAATTGAACCATGTTTTCATTTGGAATTGAATGCATATATTATTTTATTTCGTTTGAATGTTTCGACTCAGGGTGTCAGTACTTTTTACCACAAAAAATTTTTTTACGGTTACATGTTACGGAAAAAAAAATCTAATGTATCGTAATTCCTGCAGTAATAATCACAGTAAAATCACTGAATCACTCTCTTTAAATAAATATTACTGTAAAAATTGCTGTGTAATATTTTATGGTAACATGGATTTTTCAGATCATGCACCCAAAATACCAGCACTCTTTACAGCAATTCGATACAGATTTTTTTACCGAGTGTCCTTACAACTAAACTAATGAATGTGGTACTTTTTCTGACAAAAAAATCCTTCCAGACATAAGCATTTTTTTCGAATCTAAAATATGATAGAAAATCTTAAAAATACTATTTACTTAGTAATTATACCGATGAAATTATGGGAACTACTATTTCATTATAAATTAATTCATATGATTACTTTAAATTAACGAAAATAACTTCAGAACTGAAAGTGACTTTGAAATAAATTTATTTATAAATAGAAAATTATTAAATGCATTTTCGTATTTTATAACTGATACTTTACAATAATTTGACCAAGAATTTTCTACAGTGTATAGTTCCAGTTGACGTCATACTAATGCTGTAACTAATTTGAAGGATATTGTAATTTAACACGTTCTAAAATCTCCAATAGTGAACAAGTCAAATGGCGCAATGAAATTTTTATACATCCCCTTTATATTCACTTCCCTATTCTAATTCTTCCTCCTTGATTTAAATTAAAATTCTTCTCTAACATTTTATTAAATTTGCAAACGATCCCCGTTTCAATCCCTCCCTCCACTCGAGTAAATCAAAAATGGCCTTTGCCTATGAAAAGGAAAATAAGCAAATAAAATGCAGCATTTCCAGGAGAGAATGAGCCTTTCCTAATTTAGAATCGTTAGGAAAAGTTTCAGTCCAGTATCACTGGTTCCCACCTTCTATATCCTGAATTCCGGAATTGGATGGGGAGTGGTTGCTTTTCCTAAATTTCGGCACGGAAAATGTTAGAACATCCAAATAGTAGATAACTCATAATGATTAGGTTTTCATGGGCTGATGAGTTCAGTTTAGATAAAATAGGAAGCTTAGTGTTTTAATAAGTAGAGAATATTGGATTATTTGATGGGATGTATTACTTCTAACTACTAGATTCTGCAGGAATGTAATATAACTAATTTAATTTGGATTAATTAGGAAAACATTTTTAATTATTTTACATTTTCAAACAGAAAATTAAGTACTGAAATGTTGTAGTTGAACTTAAAGGAAAACTCCTAGACTCTGTATTTATTGTTTCTCACAAAGTTTTCGCATTTCCATTTTTTTACTCGACTAAACAATTATTGTTTTTATTTTATCATCATTGGGGTATAAATATCGGTTTTATTAGTATGGATAATTAATAGATGTGTGGAATTTGTCTTAGATATACAATATTTGCTGAGAACTGTAGTAGTCAAATAAAATGTGCTCCTAATGTGCAAATAAACAATAGAAATATTTTATTTCTAATCCTGATGTAAATTATAAAAAGGAAATTATCAAAGGTTACACGAGGTCAATTCATGAATTTACCACTACATATATTTACCACCATCTATTACTTTCGAGGAGCAGAAAAAATTCTCTTTCTTCAGTACCTATATTAAAACTGTACAATATTGATGCAATTTTAACAGATGCCAAATACCCTATAATAATACATTGCCCATACATTAGTATTTTTGGAACCTATTAAAACAGCACACTGTCAGTTTTTTTACGGTTTTCCTAGGTTATTTTTCCCCTACTCCATTAATTTTGTTTTTTAGAGCACAGCTTATAATTTTTTTATTTCAAGTAGTACCTATTATTGAAATTAATCAAGCTTCATTGGCTTCAATGATAATGTAAAAATTTTTTACTTTTCTTCTAAACAAATTTGTGCTATTAATCCATTAATATTGCTTTTCAGTATATGACTTATTTATATTATTTCGAAAGACGTTGATTTTAAATTATTTAATTTTATAAAGTTGAATTTTATAACGTAACTGTAAACAAAATAAACGCGTGGTTTCATATAACTTTAGGAATACTAATTTGGTGACGTAGACCATTTACGCCATCAAGTTTGCGTTAATCATTTAATTTATCTGACACAATGAATAAAAAATAATTAGATATGAAACAACGTGCAAAAAGTTCCTTTTTTATTAATGAGAGCTATAAACTAGCAAAAATCCTTGATCTTATTATTAAAATATCTGGAGAAAAAAAAAAAACAGAATTGTCAGCAGTTTAAGTTATATCAATGGCCAATGAGAAAATTCTATTTTTCAAGCGTTTCTCCAGACAAAAGTTGCCCCTATCATCGAGAGTTCAAATTTTATGACGGTTCTAGAGTTATAAGAGGAAAAACAAGAAGTCAAACTTTTCATCTTATTATTATAAGATACAGTAGGGAACCGATTATCCGGAACGTTCGGGACCATCGCTATTCCGGATAACTGATTTTTCCGGTTTTCTGAATCGCTACAAAAAGCCGTTTTTTTTATTGTTAAACCCAACTAAAAAAAAAAAAAAAATTGGTAGTACACTAATGATTATTTCCAAAATGATGGTAAGGCAAACATCTTTAAAAAAAGAAATAAAAATCGTAAAATCTTACGAGTAAAAAAAAATTTTTTTTTAAAAATGGCGAGAAAATTTATCTAATTTTGCTCCGGTTTTCTGATTTCCGGATAACGGGTTCTGTACTGTATATTCAAAACCTAACAACTGTATTATAAATTCTCTAACAAATATGTCATATATTCTGTTATAACCATTTCGTTTATAAACCATTTCGTAAACAAAGCCCCGTTGCAAGAAGGGAAGAAGAAAGAAAAAAAACCAAATGATTCAATTTGATTACAGTCCCCGATGTCTCAAAAATGGCAGGCGGAGACAAAAGGGTTAATTACTCGGTTAACAGCTCGTGAAATCGTCCAGTCAATCTGTTCTTCTTCCTAGCTTTTCACCAATTAATGGAACAACTTCACAATGCCTTCTTCCCTTCTAAAATGTCCGGACAGACATTTTCGAACGCTACTGAATTTTCGGAGGGAACAGAAAATTTTATTATTATCGTGTAATGTAAGCCATGGAACAATGGAACGGATAGAAAGATGAATAAATGGTACCCTGATCGTTCGTTCTGCATGAAGTGTGGAAATTGTCGTTTGTTATCCGGAATAATTTACACAGAAAAATTCCCCCCACTGCTTTACTGCGTTCCATAATGACACAATATTCTTACGCCGATGAGACTTAGAAAAATGACTTCTTGGCGCTTAAAACGATTTAGAACCAAGTCAGTTTAGATTAGAAGAGTAATTTATTTATTTAGTTTTCATTTCTTCTTTTTTTCCGAGGTAAATTTATTTAAATTTGTGTTTTTTACACAAAACTAGCTCATTCAGTGTTCTGAATTCGTTATTTGTGAATTAGTACTTAAATCAGTTGTTAGAGAAGTAGACATAAAATACAATAATGGTTTCGATTTTACTATTAACAGTATCTTAATAAAAGATTTTAATGCATATTTTCTTAACCGCAAAGCCAACTCTTGCAAAAATAAACATTATATAATTTAAATTAGAGATTCGATTCTTTAAATATTTAGTAACTCTTAGTAATTAAGGAAATGGATATGAACCATGATATTTACATCGTTTTTATTGCAAACAATTTCTCCGTAAAATCTTGATTTTGTGTTTTATACGCACACAGATATCATTAAATAATAAACACTGTACACTCCGAATTCGTTGTTTGTTACTTAGTTTTTCACACCATAAATAGCTTTTTAGGCTGCTTTTTGAAATATCAGTGATTGATTTAAATAGTATATTGGTTTAACATTTTTTTCGAATTATGTACTGAAATCTTTAACTCTTGGTGCACTTTTACGTAAACTATTACACATTGTTTTAACCATGAATGAACTGTAATGTTCATCTTACCTCCATTCAATAGTTTCATAAAACCATGCACAAATTCTGAAATTAGGATTCTCAAAGTATATTTTATAACTTTACCGCCTTTGTGCATAAGTCTTCTTGTTTTTTTTTTTTTTAAAAAGATGAAAAAAAATCATGGTGTCAAACGTGTTTCATTATTAAGATATATTGAGCTGCAAATTTTATTTATATAATAATATATTAATACTATAATATACTATAATATTAATACCATAATATATTAATACCATAATAATACTATCATAAGAGCGTATATTCTATAACATTATATATTATGACTGGCACTTAAATAACTGGGAAACTTAATCATGTCCTTTCACAATGTCTTACAATGCTTCACTTTTTTAATTAAGTGTTCAATAAATGATTTTATACTTTTGAAATTGTTTTAAAGTTTGTTTTATTGCTAATTGCTGTAAGAAAATATCATTAAAATTAGGTAGAAAAACTCTTACTCAATAATTTTCTAAAATTTTCTCCGTTTCTCTCTTAACAGTTGAAGCCGAACTACTGCAGGACACACTGACATGCGGCTCCTGCCAGAAAGTGTTCGTCCTTTCCGAGATTGTTAAATTCATCCAACACAAAGTAAACAGTTGCAACAAAGAGAACAATTTCATCATACTGGAAGATGAAGGTCCCGTGGACTTCGACAGTGATCGCGAGGACAATCCCCCTCAATCTCTGGTGTCTGGCTCCAAGGCACCAAGCATCTCTGCACCCATTTGCAACAGGAAAGGACTCCATCATCAACACCATCATTTGCACCGAAGTCGAAATAGGGCAGAAAAAAACCTTGCATTGCCCAATTCACCGAGCAATTACAGGTTCGGTGAAAGGGGCCCACAAGAAAATCGAACAAATATATTCAAAAAAGAAATTGAAGATGGAAAGACCATGCTCAAGTTGGAGCCTGGGACCAACGATGAAGCAAAGGATTTGTCCTTACGAAGCAGTCCAAAGGTTATGGTCAATGCCTATACGAACACCATCATCACTGGTAAGTGCATATGATCTTTTTCCCCTCTAACTTTACAATAATTTCGCAAACGTAACATTGCTTTAATTTGATTGGCCGCATAGAATGAACCAATTATTAAGCCATATTTAATAAACTAAATTATTAAAATTCGTGATTTCACGTCGATTCCGCTTTTGAGTCGCTTTTCATGTCATTTATAATAAGTTTTAGCAAACATAAAACATTACTGATATGAAACATATGAATGGCCTCTCAAAATCAAATGTATAGTGCTCAAAAAAGTAAATGAAACACTTTGAATAACTTTTGATCCAATGGTTCTATTTTCATGTACTAGGACTCAATCCTATTGGTTTAAGTAGGTGACGTCAAATATTCCAATTAATTAATATTAATTATACTATTAATTGTAGTTACCATACCAGACATAAGAAACGTACTTTCTTTGAAAGAACATACCTTTTGTTATATAAATTATGTTTCTTGATCCTCAAGACATAGCGGGTAGCCGAAATCCGGGAAATATAGTCCTAATAATTTGGTCAGAAGAGTGGTCCAAAGTTTGGACACCTTAATATTAATTTCACTTTTAGCGTATTTCGCCTTATTTCGAGAACTATATAAGCGAATTGAAGAATTCTGGTACGCACTGATAAAATTTATCATCTTGGCCGATTTCATACAGATTTTGCAATTTAATTTTCATAATAATATAAAAATTTGCGTACTATACAATTCAATTTCTTTTCAACTTTTATTAAATAAAATAATCGATAATTATTAAATATATTAATGACTAATTGCAGGAGTAAGACTGGTTTAAGTTTATTGTTATTTAGAGTGGAATCATTATTAACTTAATAAATTTTTGGTTGTTTGGAATCCGATATTTAAATTGGCTAATAAAAGACACAATTGCTTAGTCTTATTTAGTAGATAGAATTATATAATTATATTATAGTTAAACGTTTTTAACTAGTATTTGCTTCTCAACATCACAATTACGGATGTTTTTTTCCAATTCTATTGTTATATTATTATTATTATTTATTAAGTCAATCTTAGCACTTTGTTTTTTTCTTTAAAAAAGTCCTTTGGTAACAATAATCACAAATTGGCAGAAAATGAGAAAAAGGGAAGGTAATTAAGGAATAATGCAAATAAATTACTATATTTCAATTAAATTCATGTATTTCTATAATAGGAAAAGACGGCGCGCATATTATTTACCTATAATTTTGAGTGTGTCCGATAAATCTTTGTATTTAACAAAGCTAATCCATATTTAAGTTTAAATTCAATTGTATCAAATTTCCATATCGTTTCTTCACAAACGAGTTGACATCTGCTAATAAAACAAATCATTTCTAAAAAGTGTTTATTTTAAATTTGAACAAAACCTGATCTATATTAAATATTTTTGATACTCCTGATTCCGATACATTTTATATAATTATAATCTCTATAAATCCTAGTCGCATTTATCAGATTTTCTAAGAAATTATACAAAGTAGATAGATTTTTCTTAATATATTAAGAAAAATTTCTTAAATATATTTATTGTAATGTAGATTGTGAAAACAAAAAATATAATCCTAATCTCAAGACTTTCGCCAGTTTCTGTGTATTTAAGCGGGATTCAAATTATAAAAAAATTACTGAATAAAAAAGTTCGTAACTCAAAAATTCACTATAATTAACATATTTCTTTTTATGCAAAAACATAGCGCATTTTAAATTACGCTTCAGAGAGTCTTTTCTTTGCCAAGTGTGAAAGACGTTATATTTTTGATTAAGCTACTTAAAATTACAGTTATTTTGCTTTTTGCATAACGGTTTTTTAGCACAACACTAGAGAAAATATGTCAAAGAGATGACAGAAATAAGGGCTAACTAATTATGTTAGTTTAGCATATTGTTTTGCAGGACATGCTTCACAATTCTTTGACATTAGTGTTAAAAATTTAAGAAATGTTTGAAAATCACTTTTTTTTTCAGACGTCCTCCAAGATTTCTAAAAAAATAAGATGATTTTTGAAACGAACAACTGAAATAACGTTTAATATTTAATACCCACGAATTTCGAATAAAGTCTTCGAACTACATTTCTTTAATTTGTACAGATTTAACAAGATTAGAGGAAAACAAAGGGGAAAAAACTGAAATGGAGGGAAAACATGCAGGAAAAAATTAACATTTTTAAAGGTCAGTAAATTAGAGCTGACAACTTAAAATGAATGCTGTCGCGATATTGTGTCCTAAAAAAACTCCTTACTTTTAAACCATTTCTCGAGGGATAAAAATACAGCTGAAAGTGTTTAAAAAGAATATTATATACTTTAGTACAAAATATAATGTGTAATGTTTGCATCGTGTCTAGACCCTTAATTGTAAAAAAAAAATGTGTATATTAACTAGACAGTCTCATTTTAAATTGAAAAAAAACATTACAATGTGAAGTTTAGTTGTTTGATTTCTATGTTTTTTCCCTTGTCTAGCCAATCAGTTGCACAATAACGGATTAAAAATGGAAAAGCAGTTTTACTAAAATTTCAATAATAAATTATGACAGTACGTTTGTTTGAAAAATTTTACATCCTTTCTGTGAATTAGCTTTTATAATTAGGAACAAGAAGGGAAGTCTTTTTAAGCATTTTGAAAAGTGCATATTTGGACGCCTTTATTTTGGAAAAAAAGATTGACTTACGCAAAAATTTTTAATCCTGAAAAAAATTTATATGTTGGCAGATTTTAAGAAAATGTGTTTAGGTATATTGTTGAGCCCATAAAAAATGCTTAAAATGAAAGAAGCTCTATTTAAGCTTGCTACGTATCTGAACATACAAATAATGGTTGAAATTACTATTTTAAAAAAGAAAAGTTAAATAATTAGATTGTTTCTGAAAAATAGTTTTTGTTGAATTATTTTGAATTGAAATGTCAAGCACTTCCATAAACATAAGTCCACGTTTTTGTAGCGTATGTGACACAGTAATAAATTGGTATATCTTGTCGAAAAATATTTTGTGAATATATCTCTATACCTAAAACAACTTAAGTGTGAATACAAAACATAACAATTCATAATTTATATTCATAAAAAAGTAAGTAATATTGTAATTTTAAATTTTCTTATCCATCAAAGAGTAGCCCATAAGCTTCTTCTTTTATTTTACTTTATTTTATTTTAAAATACATTTCAATTCGTTTAGTAGTTCCAAAAAAATTTATTTTTATCTATAAAATTTAAACAAAATCATGATATTTATTATAAATTTGTAACAGTTTTTTAAAGACTACATGCTTAACACAAAATTCAAAACATCATATCTGTCTTATTTTTTAACCAACAAATCCTGATTAACACATTATATGTTATAAATTTTAATTCACGCTGAACCATAATATCGTGAAAAATTCAAACAGCTTTAATATGGTGTCCAATTTAACAATATTATTATGAAAATTTGTTATTTTATAACATTTACTGTTCAGACACCGATATGATGGTTAAAATTTAAACTGATTTATTTCGAAGTGCAATGATGAAATCTAAAAATTTAAATTTAAATCTAAATTAAGTAGAAAAATTAAATAAGTTATTTAATCATTTAAATTGCAAACTTTGGTAAAATTACGCAGAGAAAAAAAGGATGGTCAAAACTTTTAGAATATGGTCAAATTTGCCTTGCTTTTTGGTTTCATGGGAACACCGAAATTTCGTTAATTTTTACCGAAACGTTTCAATAATAATAATAATAATAATAATAATATATATATATATATATATCATTAATTAAATTAAATAATTGTGTTAATAGTTCTCGCNATATAAATATATATATATATATATATATATATATATATATATATATATATATATATTATAAGCAATATCCTATTATTTATATTTTTATGGATAACGAAAGAAAAATATGCATACTGATTTGAAATTCAAGTTTTAAGCAATAATCTGCATTATTAAATCAGGCACGCTATAAGTCAGCGCGCTTTAATGCAATTCTGAAATCTGTAAGAGAAAAAGGAAAGTAATGGCGTTTTGGAAAGAGAGAGATTGAATCGAAGTGAGAAATAGAATGCCTTAATGTGAACTCATAAATATTAGTGGCACCTTATTTTCTCCCAACACAAGGTGCATTCGGAAATGTGAAAGCTTAATGTCGCAATGAACGCTTGAAAGATCTATGCGTGGCACAGGGATCACTTTAAATTGAAGAGGGATGTAACGGATTTTTTTTTTTCTGTTAAGAAAGTTTTCTGTTGGCGATATTTTCTTTTTTCTATTTGGCGCTGCTTATAAATACTTTTGATCGTTATTGTGATGCAAAAAAATAATTTATAAAGATGAAATAAAAATTAGTTTTAAATTCTGAGAAACTCTTAACTTATACAAGAGACGAGTTTTGGTTCACGTTACGTATAACGTAAGTAAACGTTAAACGTTGACTTACAAGATGTCTTGAATGACTTGAATCCTGAATCATCTTTCACCAAAGAATGTGATGAATGAAAAAAGGAAGATTAAGTTAAAATTATTTTCTAATAAAGCTTACATTAAAATGTTGATAATTAAGGCTTGATTTTTCTTTATTTCATTATTGCGTGATTTATAATTGCGATAGTTATTTATAATTGCGATAAATATTTAATGGCAATTGCAACATTTTCTGTGAAATTTTAACAACTCCTTACTTGTCACAGATATTTTTAAAATGAATATGGAAGAGTAAATTTTGATCAATTTTTTATCGGAGCTGTTAGAAACGTTTATAATAAGGCAACATTATTAAACTTAATAACTATTTTCATTGCAAAGTTTTCTTAATCAATGATGTTTAGATGTTTAGAAATAGATGGGAAATATCTAACGTATTGTTGAACAGTATTTGCATGATGTAAATCAAATTCAATATATCCGAAACTTTCTATAACTTCTTTGCAATCTCAAACGGATGAAAAAATGTTCAAAATATTTTATTGATTTTCTTCAAGATTTTGTAAAATATGATAAGTAACATTCGGTATTGTGGTATTATCTATATATATATATATTAATAGATATAAAAATATGTACACAAAACATTTGGTTTCAATTTCGTGAAGATATTTTGCAAACTATAAAAAGTATATAACAGCAAGCAAAAATAATGAACTTCCTTTTATTATTATTTTTAATGTTATTAAATTATGGCCTCAGTATCAGCTAAAGTTTTGATAAAAACAACAATAATAGTTGCCTAAAACAGCTTGCTGAACCTTGAAAATTGAGAAAAATTATGAATAACCAGAAAAAAAGGTCACAAGCAATAACATTTTAACAAGCCCTATAAGAAAGACACACAGAAGTTCAAAAAGTGCAAATGCATTGTTTTTACTCGAAGAATCGTTTTGTGGTGAAAAAATTATTGTAATCTAACTTTAAGAAAAAACTTCAACTCAATAGATTTTTCAAATAAAATCTCAGCTAATTAAATTTTTCATGACCATCCTGAACTTAACTAAAAAAGATACGGATCAAATAAATGCAAGAAAAAGACAGGCACAAAGGGACAAATAAGGATTAATTCATGATCACATAGATGTGAAAACAGAGAAAAAAGGTTCCAAAAATTATTATATAAATATATATATATATATATATANTATAGATATATATATATATATATCCAACATCACAACAAAATTCTTAAATGAGACGCAACATTAGGGGTGTCAAAAAAGTGTGATTTACTCATCATAGGGCATATTTGCAGCCAACATTTACCTTTAACCTTTATTCGCCTTAAAGAAATAAACATCTCAAACGTCATGATTTCGTGTGGTCTGCCTTTCAATTGTGCCAGTCATTTATTTTGTTTTATCTTTTCCAAAAAACAAAAAAAAAATATTATCTGGTTTTACCGATAAGGTTCGCTTCGCAGTATGCCATCATTTCATATTTTTGGGATGATTTTGAATTATGACCTTCTTTCTTTTTGAAAGTCCAGTCTATTTATATAATTTAATTTACCCATTAAACTTATATTATTGGTATGTTAGTCGCTTTATATTATCTGCTAGATAATTTTTTTTAAATTTGAGAGCTATTAAAATTATTTCATTGTCATTAAATTACATTATTATTATTATTATTATCCTTAAATTACATTTTCTTAAATTATTTCATTTGTGTAAACCTAGATTTAAGCGGAATAGAAAAGACTATGCGTTTTTTCTTCCGCTTTCTGCATTTTAATTCATTTATATTCATTTTATTCGATTCAATGGAAAACTTGAAAATACATTATATTATTATCCGCTATTATGCTATTTTTATAGATTTTGTGTCTCTTATTGCCAGCAAAATTCATTTTTAAGTCAATTCATTGACACAAGTAAAAAAATTTAAAAAAAAAAAAAAAAGAAAAAGAAAAAAAGAAACAGGCTTTTTTTTATGCTCGATATTCCATAAATTGGATATTTTGACATAAAACTACAGAAATGCCGTTAATGCAGAAAATTGACCACACTCGAAGGACAATAATTTTCGATTAACACCATGCAACTTTAACTAGATAATCGAAGCTAATAAAGGTTAAAAAAATTTTTTTTTAAACTGAAACTATATCAATTCTTTGAAAAGATGTTTTAAATACAAAACAACTTTTGCATTTACAAAGCAACTTTTGCGTTATGGGGAGGGAAAAAAAGCAAAATAAAAAACAAAATGTGAATAATATTTGAGGCGATAGACGAAAATAAAGAATAATTTGGAATCAAATATGCTATTTTCCAAAACGGAATTGATTTGTAAAAACTGCTACGGGTTAAAAGCTGGAAGAAATAAGCATTAAGAAACCACCTTCTTTTGTTTACCTTTTCTTGTTCGTAATTATTGTTCTGTATTTATTTTTACCAGTTTTGAAAAAATTTAAAATTCAAACAGTAACAATTGGGAAAGCTGTTTGATAATGAAAGTCAGAGTTAGTTTTTTTTAAAATATTCTTTTCAAACTTAACACAAGAACATCTTTTTTATTTGCGTTATGAAAAGAAAGTAAGCTGGTAAAGAGTGTGGGAATAATGTTTAAAGCAAAAGATAAAAAAAGATAGGGGAATTAGAAATCGAGTACTCTATTTTGTAAGATAGAACAGAGTTGTAAGAAGTGTTAGTTGTCAAAATCTGAAGAAGAAAAAAAACAAGAAAATCTAAGGGAAAAATTGAACCCCTGACAGATGGTCAGGAGGGGGAAGATGAAAAATGAAAATTTTAAGCGGATTCGAAGGTTGTTGGTCAATTGAGGACTTGTTCCAGTCTAAGCATTCTTTTGATATCAAATTAAATCTGAGCATTAGACTACAATCTACTTAATTGCAAGAATTCAAATGTACAGTTATTAATCAAATTTAAAAAAATAATAGTAAACGAACACATGTATAGTTTTTAAGAATCGACAACAGAAAATTATTTTAAAACTTTTATTTACTTTTGGCAGTGAATGAATCCTGAATTAAGAGGTTTCTTTTCTTTTTTTTTCTCTTTTTTTTTTTTTTAAATCAATAACTGAAAAAAATGCTTATTATTTAATTTTATGCAAACTTTTTATTATTTACTTATTATGATTAGAATTATTTAATACAATTATGAACATAATTTAGAAATCCATTTAAAATAAATCGAATAAAAAATTATAATTATATNTTATAATTATAACCATTGAAAACATAACATATGTATGTAAAAATCATTCAAAGTAAAAAAAAGCAATAATGATATTTTTTAATCAATTTGATATTTTTTAATTTTAGAACTTGCTTAAAAAATTTCTATCGACTTTACTAAAAACGCACAGTAAATCTAGCAAATTATTTTAAAATTTTATTTACTTTTGGCAATAAATGAGTCTTGAATTAAAAGTTTTTTTTTTTAAATAAATCAATAAATGAAAAAAATACTTATTATTCAATTTTATGCAAATTATTTATTATTTACTTACTATTTCAAGTAAAGTCTTTAGATTTCGAATCAGCATTATTTAATAAAATTCTGAGCATCATTTAAAAATTCATTAAAAATAAATCGAATAGAAATTATAAATCTACATAATAATCATTCAAAGTAGAAAAAATAATATTCATATTTTTTAAAAAAATTTTAGAACTTATTGCTTAACAATTTCCTATCGACTTTACACATGATAAAACACATGAACGCACAGTAAATCTAATAAATTATTTTAAAATTTTTATTCAATTCTGGCAAAAAATGAATGATAGTATTAAATACATACTTGCTCAAAAAAATACCTTCTATTACAAAAACGTCTTTGAAATAATACGGTCTTATGTTTGAAATAATACGGTTTGATTACTTCCATATTAATCAACACTTGAAAAAATACTTATTATTTAATTTGAAGTGAATAATTTATTATTTACTTAAAATAACGATATTTCTGTGAGAAAGTAAACTCTTTCGATTTCAGATTAGTTTTATTTAATAAAATAATAAAGACAATTTGGAACTTTATTAAAAATACATCGAAAAAAAAATTAAAAGTATATATATCAATCATTCAAAGTAAAAAAAATAACAATTATATTTTTTCATAAGTTTTAGAACTTGCTTAAAAAATATCAAAGTACGTTGAAACTGAAGGTCTTAAAATTTTTAAAAGGTTTTACATTAAAATTCTATTAATTTCAGATTATATCAACTCAGAACTTCCTAAGTTTAAATTGAGTTACAATATTTCTACAAAGGATTCGTATTTTAAAGAAATTAAATATTCTGAAATAAAATAATAGTTATAATTTGAAATTGTAATATTTTGAGGAATTTTGTTGTAAAATTTGCTCCAAACTAAATGTATATTTTTAAATGATTTATATTTTTATAATACGTTCCCAATTTTTCACGTATTTTTTTTGTATAGATTATGGACATTATATTTAAAGTGGCTACTACTATAAACATAAAAACGTAGTTAACGAATTTTAAATTTAAAATAGAGAAGGATCAGTAATTCCTTTAACAGTGAGAGAAAATTCTTAAAAAAAGAGAGAGAGAGAGATGACTTTAAAAAAATAAATAAAAGGATGTACTCTTCGGGGGTTGTTCAACAGAATGCATTTGAAGGGGGATAAGGAGGGGGAAAACTTCTGGTCAGTCCTGGAGACAAAAAAAAGAAGGAAAAAAAAATCTGGAATTTAAAATTAAACTCAGCGGGAGAAGGCTTTTAAAGTTTCCTCCCCTCAAAAAGTTTTTGAAAAAGAAAGACAATTTTTAAATCCCTGATGTTTTGTCGAATAATTTTTGCTTCAAATTACCAAAAAAAAAATCGATACACACATGCTGGTGGTATAAGTAGCAGTGGTACAGATTTTATTTGAAAAGTTGTTGAACGCAAAATGTATAGACTGTATAAAAAAGATGGCAAGAGTTAAAAAAAAAGGTAGTAGTAATTGTTTTACATTTAATTGATGTTAGATCAGACTTCTATAATTAGTTTCAATATGAATTTAAAATTGGTTTATTAATGCAATTTTAACAACGTCGAAAGGTTTAAAGGCTCAGATCGTGATTTTTACTATCTTTTGAGATAAGACTTATCGTTATAATTTATCAACTGACTAAATTATTTTACATAGTTTTTACAGTTTTCTAATGTTACAGTAATAATGGTAATCCAATCCCACTGATTGATTTTGAAATTGATTTGTACTGTATATAGAGATTACTGTTTTAATAAGGTTCAAGAATGTTGAAATTAAGACATTGTCCACCATTTAAAGAAAACTTTAAGTCAAATTCAGTACTGAGGTAAATATCAAAACTTCTAAAAGATTCAAACTTTAAAAGAACATAAAACTCATTCTATTTTTATTTTTTCGTTTCCACATTTCTTGTATTTGACAAGAGCTCTGTTTTATAAAAGAACCAAAACACCTGTTGAATTCATAACACTGAGGAGATTTACGGCTACAAAAACAATTTCAGATAGATTTCGAACGTTTTACCAGTGACAACACAAACGTCTACTTTTTCATCTGAATGGAAAGTTCAAATTTTTATTTTTATTATTTTTTAAAAAAATATTTTTTTTAGATTTACTGTAAAGTTAAACTGTTAACCCATTTTACAATACAATCATTACTTTTCCTCTCAAACGTATCGCAAACGAAAATAATTAAACCACTAAAAATTAAATATACATTCTATCATTGCATAGTTATAAGTGGGATTTTAAAATTTGTGAATTTAATTTCTCCAAGATGAAGTTTATATATATTGGAGAAAGTATTAGAATTTAAACATTGTGCTTCGAAATATATCCTTTTAATTCTACAGATTTAAGTTGACAAAATTAATTCTAAAGTATAATAAAAATCTGATAGTCTCTTTAATGAATAACTCATTATCTATAAAATACATTCTTTTACTCAATTATCGACAATGATTAGAAGAATGTGGATCAACACATATATTTTCTTTACGAAGGAATAATACACAGTCTTTCTGAAAAAATACAGTGTTAGAATAAGTGTGGTTCATTAAAAAACTTTACAAATTTTCATCTCAGAAATTATTATCTAATTAAATAGGCTACTATTAATAGAACCGCACTATTAAAGGCTACTATTAAATAGGCTGCTATTAAATAGGCTATACTAATATACCATTAAATAAAATTTTAAAATTAAATCAATAACATATTGAGCTCCTCTAAATTAGTGATTCCGAAAAATTGAGCCTAATTAAGCAGGTTATTATTCGAATACAACACCGAAATGAAATCTGAAACATATGGCGATTTGCTGAATTGGTAGATCTCGATTTCAGAAATTGTAGTCTTATTGAATCGGCTATTCTAACATACCATTGAAGTGAAAACGAAACATATGGCACTTTGCGCAAATGGTAGATCTCGATCTCGAAATTTGTAGACTGCTATTCTAATATGCCCTTAAAATGAAAGCGAATCATAGGGTGCATTCCCAAATTGGTTAATATCGATCGCATAAATTGCAGTCTTAGTAAATAGCCTTCTATTCTAATGCACAATTAAAGTGAAATCAAAAACATATGAAGTTATGCTAAACTGGTAGATAATCGATCTCAGAAAGTTTTGTCTGATTAAGTAGGCTGCTACTCTAATTTACCATTAAAATAAAATTTAAAACATGTAGAATTTTGCTTAAGTGATCCTGTTGTCAAAAATTTTGCTCTTATGAGATAAATTATCATTATAATTATAACCATTGAAAACATAACATAAAATAAACCAACATAAAATAAATTTATAATTTCCTATGATTTAATATTTTATAGTGCTTGACAAATATTTTTCAAATAAACTATCACTTTTTAATACTTAGCTTAGAATATTGTATAAAGAAGCGTACGGGTGAGTCAATTTCACGATAAATTTATGAGTGAGAAGCATACTTGTAACTCTCTACTACCATCTGCTGTGTTTAACATTTAAAATTAAAGTTTACTTAAAAACTGTACCTACCCACCTAAGAACTACATTATTACAACTCATTCTTTATTCTATTTTAACAAAGCAAAGGAGTTGTAAAATTCGTCGTTATACAAACTTCCCTCGAAGTATTACGAGAGTGTGAGGTTTTCTTACAGCAGTACAATTCTTCAAAAATGAAATTTGCACCTCTTTTGTCTCAGAAATAAAACTTCACCCACGAGTGAAAAATCCCCTTATACTCTATATTTACCGATGGAATCTAAAAGTTAGGAAGATTTCTTCTTATGGTGAATTCATTTGTGTCAATGTTTGGAGATATTGCCAGAATGGCTTCTGAAATTATAGGAAAGGGGAGAGGAAAAAAAAAACACACTTTATTGCCTTGCATTTCTAAACAATGAGAGAAAACCTTCTCGACCGGAGGAAACAAAAGTCTGTTAATCTCTTTAACGAAAAATACAGTGTCTGGAAAATGTATTCCTCTTCTCAATTCTTGGCAATAATTATAAGAGTGTGGATCAAAAGATTTTTCACTTCCCCCCCCACCCTTTTTAGCAACATGTGTGCAAAAGATACGCACCAACTTCTGAAAAGGGAACAAGTATGGCGCGATTAAAACATTGGTAATGTTATTGTAATGACAGGGATGGTAATGCCACTAAACTTGTTTGTGACTTGGCGATCGAGGGGAGTGAACTAGTTGAGAGAAACATCATTAAAATAATTAAGGAAAGAGGCGCAACTCGGAAAATGCGAGTTGTTTTTCAGAAAGACATTTAGTAGAGAAGTAACTTTTAAGAGGATTATAGAAACAGAAGGCGCCTATACACACACCCAAGCGAAATCGAGAGGGCCCTGGCGCACTTCCCTCAAACATTTTATTATTTGTTTATTGGAACGAGAAGTTGGCATCAACATAAGAGGTGTGTATGTTAAAAGCAAAAGAAATAGGCACACACAGAGCGCCCCCTTTACGCTAATGATAAAATGATTAAGTCTTGGTAAAACTTCAACTGTATGCCGCCTCTTACTGACATTTTCTCTCTTTTCCTTCTTGGAAATTCCCGCCCGCCCTGCAACTGGTGGCAGATATTCACGTTCGATGAAAAGCAGTCAGAATTTCATCGTAATCGATTTAAAGAAGAGACAAGTGAAGTCGCGTTTTCTTTATTTTGGGGGAAAATATCAAAAGGTTTCTTCGTTAGTGAATTAATTAAGAAAAAGGAAAGAAGTGCGTTTTGTAGTGCAAATGTGTAATGTTGGTTCTCATTTTAATCCTGTTATCAAGGGAGAAGATAAGTCCAAGAAAGACTGAAGCTGTCGTTAGGTTCTGACTTAGGTCTTCAAAATAAATTAACACCATTCTTAAATATAGTTGTTCCATACATTTTGCAAATTTTTTATTTAGGGTAGACTGATAAGTTCAAAATATAGAATCATTTTCTTTTTATTATTATTTATTTTTATGTCAGAAATTTTTTAATGAAGCGATGATGTTTTGAATTTTATTTTTTTAAATATTGAAGCTAGTAAATTAAATTAATAAAATAAATTTTCTTTTACCAATTTCTTACAAAAACAAGCTAAAATCTGAAAGCTTATGTTCAAATAAAGTTATACTTATCACACTCTCAGAAGGAACAAATCACCTTTAGAGAGCTTGCATTCTTCATGCAAACACAGGTAATCTAATGATATTTGCTCCTTTTTCAGTTTCGTTTTTGCATAAGGCATTGCTCACAACAAAATAGAACAGAACACCTCGGGGTTTATTATTCTTTTAAAGTTTTTCTCACTTTCCAATCACGTGATGAATCTCGGCTAAGAAGCATTTTCTAGCAAAGAATTCTAATGTGGGAATATCATGAACGTTTAACGACTTTGGCGTATAATGGCTAAGTGACATTTGTTTTACTCTATGGCAGCTGTAATTCTTAACCTAATCAAAAAACAAAAACAAAATTCCTTATTTAAATAATTTCGTGCATACTGGGGATTTTCTGAGATATGCAAATCCTCAATTTGGGTACACGAAGAAGAAAACTACGAAAATTTCTCACGGATTGCCTATAAGAAGGGAATTCTAACTTATTATTCTTCTGCGACACGAAATATATCGGGTCAGTCATTAATAGGGTTCAAATCTAAGTCACCTTCCAAGACAAACCAGCACTCGATTCCCTAATTTTTGGAAATTATCTCAATTATTAATATTTTAATAATTGAGATTTTAATTAGTTTACATTAAATTTCTGTAATAACTTCCTTCAGCAAAGTAATAAAATACAAATCATATGCCATGAAAATAAACTAAGTAACGATCCAAAGTATGCTTTTTAATGTGTTGATCAAATAAACTTGAAGACAAGAATATTTTTGTTTTAAATAACAATGTTTTTAATTAAGGAAATTTTTGTTACTGAAATTTTAAATTTTGACAAAAAATTTTGGCTTCCTGACAAAAGTCACTATTGATTTCTTTACAAAAAAACCTCAGGATTCTAGTGAATATGGCGCAAATTACTTTATTTAAATTAGTTATAATAATAAGATGTTTGAAAATACGAAACAAGTATCTTAAGAAAAACAATAAACCAAAAATATCAAGTTAAGGAAATCACTTTTGGTTTCTTTCAAAATTAGTTTAGAGCTTTGATTTTTAACTAGAATTCAGTTTACCCCATTTTGCAAAATATTGCATGCAATCCGTTTTTAATTTTATTAATTTAAAATCATCAAATTGTTCTTATTTTTCATCCTTAAGTATACACAAATATTAGTTTTAAAAGAGCAAAAAATATGCAAGCAGGAAACCTTTAGTATATAAATAATTCAGATATTATTAATACTTCATCCTCTCAAATGACTAAATATAATCATGCGGGAGTTGAAATTGTCCGCAGTAATGCTTCTTTAAATATTAAAAGCTAGATTCGATAATTTCTGAATGAACATGTTGACATTAGAATTTAAACCGCTCTTTTGAAATTCTAACTTAGAAGGGGGTAAAATTAAATTATGAATTTTTAGAGTAAATTGAAATGAAATGATTTAATTCTGATTAAAAGTCATTATTACCGAATTGGAATATCGAGTTGCTTAAAACTTTTGTAAATTCTACGGCATTTCAAATTCAAACCTCGTTATGTAGTCAACTTTTCAATGAAACCTATTTTAAACTAATGCAGAACTGTATTCTCATAACAGTATTCCTACGGAAATGTATAAATTTCGTAAAGATAACTTATTGAATCCGATATAACTCCAAACTTAAATGACAGAAAAATAAAGCAACCGTAGTTATTGTAAAATTGATACCTGAATCAAACACTTATTAATCAACTCGCTTTAAAACATCTGAACATAAGCTTAAAGTCTTGGCTATCTTAATATTTTATCTATCTGAGGATACAATTTTTATGATTTTTGAAGATGATTTCACTTTTGAAAATAATCATGAGTATTTCATTATCTGTTACAATCATTTAATGAATTAAATTATTTTTATTGCATAATCTGAAGAGTTCCTCTTTAATAATCAAGTTAAATAAAATAAAGAAGCAAAGATTATTTTCGTACACTGTTAGAAATCACTCAGAAAATGGTTAGGTAACAATTTATTTAATTCAAATAATAATTGAATTAAATAAATACTCTTTAATAATCTTTGCAAACTCTTTAATAATCAAAACTTCAGTTAAATAAAATAAAGAAGCAAAGATTATTTTGGTACATTGTTAGAAATCACTCAGAAAATGGTTAGGGACAATTTATTTAATTCAAATAATAATTGAATTAAATAAAAACTCTTTAATAATCTTTGCAAACTCTTTAATAATCAAAACTTAAGTTAAATAAAATAAAGAAGCAAAGATTATTTTGGTACATTGTTAGAAATCACTCAAAAAATGGTTAGGTAACAATTTATTTAATTCAAATAATAATTGAATTAAATAAATACTCTTTAATAATCTTTGCAAACTCTTTAATAATCAAAACTTAAGTTAAATAAAATAAAGAAGCAAAGATTATTTTGGTACATTGTTAGAAATCACTCAGAAAATGGTTAGGTAACAATTTATTTAATTGTTATTTTACCATATTCAAACAAACCAGGGAAATGACCGTAAATAAGATGGTATTTAAACTGTTAACTGTGGAAAAAAATATTTTACTAATTGATTTCACTAAATACGGTCTACAAAACAACCAGAATTTTATCGCACCAACTAGGTTCATCTAATGAAGCTACTTAGTTCCTTGCAGCTGGATATGTATTATAAACCGAGAGGGCTAATCCGTCAGTCTCATGGCCGACTGTTCGTGAAATCCAGTCCCATCGTTGAAAACACAATTTTCCCTTATTCTTTTCAACACATAAAGAGTTTCCACCCTCCTGAATTCCCCAATTAGTGACCCTGGATTATTATAATACGATACTCTTATTCACGCAAAGATCTGCAGCACTATAAAGCGGCCCCTACACGTGAAACAAAATTACAAAACAGTATAACATTTACAAAAATGTGTAGTATTTTCCATTTCTTAAGATAGGCGTAACAACCAGATAAACTAAATAAACCACATGCCACGGTTTATTTGACTAAACACAACTCAACCCCTCCTAACTTCAATGCTCATCGCTTAACAAAAAACCTAGCACCAAGAAAATTATATTAATTTGACACTATTGTTAAAATTTCTTAATTTGAAGTCATATATATATATATATAANATATATATAGAAATTTAACAAAAAGATTGTATTAGCTTATGGCCTTCTTGAGGTTGCATAAAATTTTCTGCTACCTTTTATGGTTTAAAGAACCATTTTTATGAGAATTGTTGGTGTAAAATTAAACTTTTTAGCAAAACGCAGCATGCACAGTTTTATTTATTTAATTATTTACTTGTTTATTTTAAGTAAATCACCTTAGTTTACAACTGATTTACTTTAACGTAAAAAAGTAAACTTTTGTTTGTCTGAGTGTCTGTTTTGATCAAATATAAAAAAAATAAAATTGAATTACTGTTTTTGATCGTAACTCCAACCGTAGGATACTTCTACTTAAGTCTCCCTCACCCCCCCCCCTTTTCAACAG